>NC_079167.1:13186840-13309340 GCF_947568905.1 Ostrea edulis | reverse complement strand
ACACGGTCTATCTAAAAGCAGCACTGATCTAACACTAATGGTGGTCCTTTTAAAATTCTGATGATACTGTTCACTAATTTGCAGTTTTTGAAATGTTTATGAGAACGACCTCGGAATTAAAAAGTCATAATATTTCATGTCCTCGAATTCCGATTGTGGATGAAAGAGCAGTGACGGGGGATAAAGTAGGTCGTGAATGACCGTGGTCATTTCGCTGTTATATAAGAACTTGGAGGGAACGTGGTCAGATGATAGGTCAAACGTCCATTAAATATCACTGGATCACAAGACGATAATGGTACATATTGTTCGTTTGGGTTTTGAAACTAGAAACTCTGGTCATCCCGCTCCTAGTACATATTGATGACTAGAAAAAATTTAAAAGGCCAAAATCTATTTCTGTGCTTTAATGCGTAGATATCATCTGAAAAATTTCACTCACGTTTGTAATAAAAGAAAACAAGAATGCTAAAGAAAATTTAAAATGAACCAGATTTTTTTTTTTATCAAATCCGTGCAAAGAATAAAAAAATACGCGAGACAATATGAGAAGCCCTATAGCTATCTTAGATTTGAATTCGCTTTTCCAATACTGGTCCAATAAGGTTTACGGTGCCCGAAGAAGTAGAAAAGGTTCTGGCCAATCGATAGGGACCCCGGCTGAAAATTAGGCCCCTAGGCTTCTCTTCGCAAATAATATGGTACTGATGGTCAAAACGCCGACAAATTTTCTTGATCAATTTTGAATGCTCATTAGAATTGCTATATTGCCTTTTAAAACCACAATAGACATGTACAAATGTCTAGATAACAATTATATTGGCTCTTTTTTTTCAAATTTAAAAAGCTTTAAAAGAAAAAAAACGTTCTATTTTCAATATTTGATCTATACAGAATAGTGTTGCTATTATAATTCAATTGAACAAAGTTTGTTTTCTACTTCAAACACCGGGGCATGAGAGCATCTTCACTCATTCTTCAGTATTCACTTAAAACGGCAGTAGACCAACAGACGGTATCTATTATCATGGATACTTAAAATATTTTTATCTCTTCTCAAACACTTGAGAATAAATGTAAAAGGAGTAATTTAAACAAATTTTATGGATTAAAATGTTTTCTGTCACACCGAGACGATTTGCAGCGAGGATAAGATACATTGTCCAGTAGTTTAAGAGAATAAGAAAGGAAAACATCATATCTCAATGTTATATACATTACATGTAGAACGTGGAATATTTATTTATTGTAATTTTAAAAAATCATAATTTTTTGTATCTAAAAATGTACAGTACCATTTTGCATAGATAGTTTCATACTTCGTTTTCATAAAGTCTTATAGTATCTATCATTTCTTTGTTACTGTCTGAATGTGCGAGAGAGAGGGAGATTAAAGAAAAATGGTGTAATTGAATTCATCCAGGTGGAAAATATGTGTGTGTTAGATTTCACTAGAGTGCATTCAGTGTTAGATATGCAGATGTATTTTTACATGTCTGGTAAAATAATAGTAAATTTGCAAATTCAGATTATATATATATCTATATATATATAGCTTGCAAAATTTCATATAAATTAATAGGCAATCCAGTTTTATAGTTTTCTATGGGAATGAATTATTGCTTTGAAATATTCATGTAAATGCTTTTCCTTGAGTGACTTAGCAACAACTTAATAAAGATGCATTCAAGTGTCAAAATGTAAATGCCTGATTTATGTAACGCAACAATAAGTACTTTTATACAGAGAAGACAGTGTCACGGTGCGGCGGTGTTACTTTCCCATGTGCTATATAACAAAATATATTTACTTTCAACCATTTATCAAAGTTAGTGAGAGTAAGCATCTCACAATGAGGGCTTTTTTTCAGTGTACAAGACCGACGTCAGAGAAAGGGGACGAAAACTGGACGACCTTTGGTGTAACAAGACGGGGCATTCCGACATGCATGGAACTGATATAAAAGAGATTTATATGAGAGAGAAAACATTGGCCTGTGATGATGAATGCACATAAACTACTGAACCCTTTGTAAGCGCAGAGTAGACCTATCACACTGGAGCAATCTACGAGGAGACTGGTTGACAATGTTACAAGTTACAGAATATCTGCACTACCTCCTCACCAACATGGCAAACCGAAAACACCTGAAATTTATCGGATATTGTCCACGCGAGACTCGAAAGTGTTGCTAAGGTTACGGTTGCCTGCGCCCATTACTAAAAGGGTTGGTAAAAGGGTCTGCAGTCCTTTTGGTCCGTACTTAAAAATACTCGATTAATGTCGAATGTTAAAAGGAAACGTCTATTTACCAGTTCTCAATGGAGATAGGACAGCCTCGATCAAATAAAATGGCTTCGGAGTAACTCTCTAGCATCTTGCATGGGTGGGAATTTTAATTAAAGATCAACATTACAAATAGAATTTAAACAGACTCTATTGTGGAGAAGTGTACGTATGATTTGTCAATCCGGAAACAGTGCCGAGATATACCTGTCTCCGGTTTATTATTTTAGTTTGTTACATCACGTCAAAATGCTCTAATGAGCAGCATCATTTATTCCGGTAGGAATTCGAGAAAGTGACAGAATTAAAGGAAAATGTTTAGATCGTGTAAAGTGATTATATTCTGAATTAAATGTTACAATAGCAAAAGAAAATTTCAAAGGCTTTAGAAAATTTCGTTGGAAATGAGTTAATAGAATGTGGTTGGCAAAGTTTGGCGACTGCTTCATGTTTAACTGCTCGATATTTTTTGCATTATTTTGCAAATTGTGACCATAAATGAAAAAAAAAATGGTTTTATTCAATTGTTTGAAAAAAATCCATAGAGTCCTTTATTATGAATTTTAAACACTTTAGACAATTATTTAAAAAAATTCAATATGATTGGAAAACAATGGAAAAAAAATATTATTTTGATATCTAATTTCAATCTAAGCTTTTTATATTGTATAAAAATAAAGATATGACGTAGACACGAATTTATATGGCGCCAGCATGAACATTTAGTCATGTCTGAATGAATTCACAATTTTCAGAATATGAATATTTTGGAAATAAGATAAATAAACAAAGAAAAATACACACCAAATTACTAAATTATTCTTAAATTGATAACACGTTGTATACTATATATATACATTTCTATCCAAAGGAAATCAAACAGTGGATTTGGGATAAGAGCAATCATCATATATTTTTCTGTTTTCCAATTTACTTATCATCTAACTTAAACATGTGCTTTAGTGGATCTGTGTTTCCACGTGAAATGCCTCGGGGAATTTTCAGTGTACTGTTAGATCACAGACACCGTACACATGAAATATTTATGTTATCGTATCGCCTTGGGGTAAAAATAATTAACAATTTACTAGATATATTACAAGTCATAGGATACATTAATAAAAACAAATAAAATCAAACGCCTAAAAGTCTCTCTTATCAAAAAAACCTGCGTATACCGTTAAACTAATGAATACATTTTATCTCTACGGAGTGTCTGAATTAGAACTACGTCGAAGACCAGATTACCCCATCAAATTCTTTCTTATTTTTCTAACTATACCAGTAAAGAAGCTATGAATTGAACAGTTTTCTATCCAATTATTCATTGCGGAAACCTCACAAATTTAATGCTTCATTTTATATCGCCTCTTCCCGATAAATTACCAATTAAGTGCGAGACAGAGAGAGAACATTTCATAACAATTTGTAGTATTAAGATGAGTTGAAATATCGAATGTAACTAAACTCCAGCCCACAGTTGTCTAATGATAGGGCTGGGGAGATGCACTACCCCACTAACGTATAATTTCCCAACAATTTATAGTCACATCTTCCTTCAATCCATGTCCGCTCTTACACACTGAGATTAGTGAGATTTCTTAGTGAGAAAATTATAAATTGTAATAATAAAAACAGGCTTCACTCTTACCTGGTGGATCCCTTCTTCAATTCCCGGCAATCCTGCTGAGGGGTGAATATTTAACAAATTTGTATTCTGATCACCAAAACCTAATGGGTGTCCCCCGGACATAAGAATATCTGGGCGGCGGATCCCGCCATAGTCTGAGTGAGGTGGCGTTAGTCCAGGGTGCATATTATGAAGAGGTTCTTCTTTGTAGCGCAGCACATTTCGCTCCGGGGGATGAAGCTGATGATAATGCTGTTGTGATTGTTGATGAAAGTTACTCAGATGTGAATATGAGTCCGCATTGAAGTGAGGGTGATGAAAGTCCATTGTTTGTTGGGATGGAAGGTTGTAGGGAGGGGGGAAATATGGTGGCTGGAAATCTGATGTCGGGGTATGAGAAAGTCGAGGGGCTGGTGGAAACGAACCAGCGGTTGACACACTGCTAACCAACTGTCCCAAACCGCCATGACTGCTGACATCCCGACGATCCTGTAGAAAGTGAAAAAATAAAATATATTTACCTTCAAGCATGAGCATCAAATAAAAGCTGAAAATAAAGACACTGGGTGAAATATGGCACAAAATTACAGGCGAAAATTCTCTGACTATACCGTGTATGCGTAAGATTCAGGCATTATTTCTTTAATTCAAGAAAAAAAGTACACGGCAATATTAAGATAGGTCCATCGGCTTTATCTACTGCGTCATGAAGCAAGGCCAGGATGAGTATACAAATGAAGTGTGAAGGGGGAGGGTGAATATTGGATTTTTTAGTCACTCCCTTCTTTCTTCCTGGAATTCAATTAGTCAGCAAGTATCCTCTCGCATAACTGCGGGGATGAATTAACCCATCAAAATATGAAAACACAACGCGACTACCAACAAAGAAAAACAAAAAGTTACAAAATTTTCATTTCATATTAAAATCGTCTCTCCTCTTTGTCAACATCGAATAGGAGATGTGTTAATCGAACCTGTTTAGTTTATTTTGGACAGTCATTCAGGAAAGGATTAATTTCTTAATATACAGAAAATATTCTATTTTCTAAGCTTTACGTTTAATCGATCATTTAAATATTTTCAAAAGTTACAATGAGAATAGCCGAGATCTTTTTAGCCCAAAGAAATCGCCAAGACCCCTGCGGTTAATTTTAAATGCAAATAAACCTTCAAGACTTCTTTTTATACATAAGAATTAAATTTTAAGGCTGAATTTAAAAAAAAAAAAGAGTAGTATATGCACCTCTGATTCCGATAATAATCCATTAAAAGCCTCGGGCATTTCCTCCTTACGATAGTAATTTTGTGATTGATCTAAATCAGTTATGGATCCGCTCCCGTTCACCTTCGCCTGCCCAGTTTCCTCCGCTGTCGCTACGTGGCCCACGGGGCTCACTTGTGCCATATTGGGACAACACTTACTACGTTCTATCCCTGGGGGTGAAGTTCGATCCAGTAAATTGTAAATGCTCTCAATGTTCCATTTCAATGATTTCACGATTCAACTGATTACTGTTCAAGAAGTTTAAATGTCCAGCACATGTGTACAAAATTATTACCTAACAACTGTTTTCCCGTAAAAACAGCAAGTTGATTTATTTTTTTTCAAATTTGAAGTCAGCATGAATAGATAAAACCGATTCACAAGGATTCGCTACGGCACATCTAGCCCAAAGGCATATATCCAAAATAAGTCCAACGAGCTACGTATGGAATATTTGGGGCTTGTCAGCGCTGAGCACGCTTCAGTGACAAACCAGTGGGCGTGTAAGATAGGCGGGGCCTACGGTGCTAATTTAAATAATATGTGATGTGCTTATCATAATGTTTATTCAGTGTTCTATGCATCATGTATTAAGCTACTCCCAGGTATAATGGATATTGTTAGTTCAAAGGGAAAATACTCATATACGATTCAGAATTTTATTGACGATTTGTTTGTAGATCTCTTGGTCAGTTTTCAGTTTACTGGGTTCTATCAATGGATCCTTGTTGAATAAATACGACAAATGAAAAATAATATGACGCCATAGGATTTATTTTCCGAAAATGATATAAAACGAATATGTTATCTAGACATGCAACTTTTATTATAATCGTCAAAAAATATTTTTTATTTATTATGTATATATAAAAACATAAACAAAGTTTAGATCCCCTCCCTAAACTGATGCGTTTAGGATTTTAATATGTTATTGTTCCTTTTATATATATATATATATATATATATATATATATATATATATATATATATTATGTATTATATATTTATAAAAACATTATAAAAGAATATTTAGATCCCCTCCTCAAACTAATACGTTTAGGATCTTCATATTTCCCCCTTTAGACCTATCGTTATAAAAAAGGGGCTAAGCAATTATCAAATTTAGATTCCTCCCTGTTTATTTATGTATAGAATTAACAGAATAATGAATTAATTAAACGATTGTATAGACCCAGGAAAATCTCCTGGAGCTGTATAAACATCGGTACTTTTTCTATTATAGTCCGATTGTGAAGTATTTCTTGTTTTCGCACAGACGGTGTCTTATTGACGCTGTCAGTATTGCGTCATATTGAACTGGAGAGTAACGCTCTTGTGTAATGATCTAATGCCACTGGACAAAAAGCACAAGGCACACCGCACGGAACCGCTAATTGACTTATCTCCGACTTAATTCTCGGTTGTCCATTTTTAGTGAATTGTTATGCAAACAAACAAGTACTTTTCAATTGGAACACAAATTGCATTTTATTTTGTTTCACACCAATATTTCGATCTCTCAAGTAAATGCGTCGTGGGAAAATGATTTTATTTCAACGGAAGCGAAAAATATACAGTGTATAATGATTTCAATGAGAAAATGCAAACGAAATAATTTTTGATATTTAAATGAATTCTGTACGACAGTAACAACCCTAACTACTTTTGATATCGGAGTTGATTTGTGAATATTGAATTATTGATACAAATATAGAATACACACTTACAAAACAGACATAATCTGCATTAAAGAAATTGAGTGAGCAAAAGCAATGGCCCCTAGACAAAGTCCAAACGATGATTAAATATGCCAAGCATATATAAACAAAAGGTCTGGTAAAGCACAGATCACGATATGATAACTTTGAAACAATTTCTACCCAATATCTTTCACCGCCATCGCACGCCTGTGGGAGAAACAGGGACATATAACCCTAATATCTCTCCGCGATAAAATGCTTTCCATTGCCTATAGGTTGGTGAGATTTTGTCTAAAGTATATTGCAATATTTCTTGATTCAATCTAAATATACGAGAAAGACTAACCAACGTACACTAAATAGAAGGTGTTTTTCTTGGGTAAAAAAGACATCACTATACGATACTGGTATATATAGTATCTATTCCCGAGCATGATGTTTAGTGAAGTTAAAATGAAGGTCAAATAAAATGATGGAGAATTTTTTCTTCTAATTCATGCACTGAAGAGTTCTACTCATAAAAGAGACATCTATGTTAAGAATAAAACAACAATAACATTGTTCAACCGGTTTGTAAATTTTATTGAAATTATGGCGCATGTAATGGTTTTCTCATAACGGGAGTTAACTCTTCCAATTTTCAAAAAGTGCTTATGACTAAATGTGATAAAGTAAAACCAAAGGGTTAGACTTTTACATTTATTTAACTTTGCTGACCTTCTAAATCAGCAATACATGTAATAAACTTTATTTCTGATTACTTGTAAAGATCTGAATTTTAGCGGCAAATCATGTTGCATTGGGTGTATGACCAGGCGCAATTCCTTTCATGACCAGACTCGTTTTTGTCCAAATTTGTAAGTACCATGTACTTATTAATTCATTAAGTTGATGAACCTCTTCTTTTCATAGTCAAGCCTTGTACTGCTAAATTTGATGTTGTGATATTACTTTTTTATTTTGAGGAGACGATAGCATTAATTTTTCTCAAGTATTTCACGCCAAAAATGTTTAGAAAAAATGCATTTCCCATGTGTTCTCAAACCAAGTTCCAATATCACGCATACGTTTCTAACAGTTTTGATATGATATAAAATATCAAGTAAAGTGATAAAACAAAAAATACTAATTTTTAAGAAAATAAGATTACTGCTGATGGAATTATTCAAAAAGCTTCTGGTGCAAGTAATTCTGCATTGACATATTTTTTTTTTACGAAAAGTGTTCACGTATTTTCTACAGATGATCTTAACACTTGTCCACGAATGATCTATAACGGTTTGTTTTTCATCACTCAAGGCGTTTAGATTGAATTGCAAATCATACTTAAGATATTACTTTCAAAAATCAATGTTGAGAAAAATCAATTGAAAATCATTAAAATCCTTAAAGTTTTGACTTCGTCTCCGTTTTTACACCTTGGTCCAAGAAATTTATGTAACTTGAAATAGAGAAAGATCATTATTTAGTCTTTAGGGATTACAATATTTGAAGTTGAGATTAAATTCAATAAAGAGCAGAATAAGAAGATTTATACTCTTTTCATTCTTCAGACTTTCTCTATTGAAGTAGGTATCAAGGTTGAATAAAGTCTCTTCAGTTTTAAAATGGTTTTCTCTAGCTTTTGCAGTTGTTGTGGTGTTGAAGTAGGGGATCAACATAGATTGGAACAATAGAGCCTTACACAGTCTCAGACAGGACGGCGCTAGGTATTGAAAACATACAACAGTTCTACCGGACTTCCAGTACACCTTAGTGTATCCTGCATTGGCTTAACAACAACTTGTCGTACAGATTCTTCATACAAAATCAGGATCAGACTATTAAAAAGTATTAAGAAAAAATCCACTGAATGGCAATGGAGTTGCATTCAACAATATCAGGATATGGCAAATTGGGATATGGGATTACATATAGACAGATAACTGTAACAAGTCCAGGTCGCATCAAGGCCAAGCATCAATAGGACTCCACGGGGAACCGCCTGATCAAGGGAAAGGGCCTAAAATACAACGATGACCTTACAAATTTGTACGGACAGACAGATGGACGAGAGAAAGAGAGGTCTATTTCATGAATTTAATTTGTTGCCGAAATTGATTGCATCATACAAGTTCATGACGAAACTTTAAGTTCACATTTCTATATACTGCGATGTAAATTTGAAGGAAATTTTACTGCCCTAACATGTTTACTATTTGTGGGTGAAAAATAATCTCTGACTAATTCCTGTTTAAATTAATAAGACTTAGAAATAATTAACATTGTTTATTTAACATTCTTTGAAGATTTCAAGCAAAAATATCTCTTGATAAATTATTTGGTTAGTCTAATAATCTCATCATCGTAATTTATTTGTTTTGATATATCAGATGACGTCAGATTAATTAGGCTCTATGAGTCGTCGGTCCTGACATCTGCCATATTATTTACGGATGAAGCATTGAAACTATAGATAACAGAATGCAGGTGGGTAAGATGAAAAGATTCCGGCGTTCAGAAAAGGTGAAGATGATGACATGAAACCTTACAACGCCCAGCACAGCTCAGTAGATAACAAATGACATATCTGTGAGAGAGAATAGCCGTATTCATCGTGGATACTTTGAACGTCTTGTCAATGCGGTGTAGTTCTCGCCAGTAAGTGAAAAATAGTCCATCAACTCTCACGAAATTGTATGACACATAAAAACATGAATAGACACAAAAACAAGTTTTAAAGACTTCAAATGATTCTGAAATAAACTTTATTACGCGACTTTTGGTTTTATATGATGCACTGATTCTATTTTTGAAAGGTGCATGTACATGTATTGTGTTTTCTAAAGTACACTTGATAACATGTGACGGATAAATTAGAAGAATGAAAACCGGATAAAAAAGATTTGCTTTGAGTTTCATGATCATTAAAATATCTTATCTTATTTCAAAAGGTTAAGTTTTCACAAGGTAACTTTAGAGCGATAAAAACCTTTTGAAGAGCGTACACACACAACCGACAATTCTGGCTGGATCGAGGAGAGCGTCAAGAGACTGTCAGAACGATCGAATTAAACCCCGAAATCACGGGGACCGGACTTGTGAAAACCGAGATGATCGAACAACCGTATAATTTGGCATTTTTTCTAATTCAATTCTTCTTTCTATCTACAACGATGTCTTAAACTTTGTATCTCATTTCGTATTCTTTACGGTTTGAAAGTCTTTTGCAACCTTGATTTGAATATGAAAAATGCAAAGTTGATGAAACTCTACACTTTCCCCCCATTGACAGGAACTCACATTGAGACACTGTCATGGCTAATTTGTAGTTTCTGTCTGCGATAGTTCGGGTTAAAATAAGAACGAAGACCCGATTCAGATTTCAGTATTGAGAAGCACGTAGACAAAACTATACTGCTGATCAAAATTGCTATTTCCGTTCCACAAGAAGGAAGAAACAAAAGCTTTTAAAACGTTCTTTTTAATTAGTGAATACTTTTCAAGTCTCGGTTTTTCATCTTTATAATGCAAATGAGTACAATGTTATTTACTATTAGATACTTGTTCAGTGGCCAATTTGCGTTGTGTGAGATGCTTATTGATAATGTAAAAGCTTTATTCATGTATGTGAGGTTACTTAATTATTCAGCAGCTGATGTTGGGTGGATAAAACAATTGAGTGATTGGCAGATGTCATAAGAGGAAATTGACATCACCCACAATTCCTGCCGCCGGCAATCAACTTCCGCTCTCCAGAAACACACTGTTCATGCGTTAGAGATATATCATCATATTGGCTATCCTATGAAAGAACACCATGCAGTTATGTAATAATGATGTATCATATTTTCTGGTTTATGTAGATCATTCAAAAAACAAAACTGTTCCCGGGTGTGAAGAATAATTTTATGTCAGCGACATAAGATTAGTAATGGAAGCGATGTTTTCCTCCAAGCCTTGTATTCAAGAGAGATCCTTTATGTCTACACTGCAATACACTAACACATATATAAAGCAGTAGCCAAAGGACACTGATAATCCTAATTAGTAATAATTGTTTACAAAATACACTTCATAAACAAAGCCTAGGGTGAGGAGATAAAGACATAAATCCAAGGACCATTGTGGGTCTGAATCCCTGAGGATAGTATTAGGTGACCTTAAAAAGACCCTCTTGACCGAGTAAGGCTTCCGTTAGCCAATGGTCTGTGGGTTGTGTATTGGATAAAAACATTGCCTAAACACACACTAGATAACCAGATATTACGCGATATCATTATAAGTGGTAGACACCTCTTTGGGCGACTTATAACCAGAAGTTTACACTTTAAAAACTGGATTACTCAACTTTGTTTGAGGCTGGTTTTCTTGTTTTGTATAGGTAGTAAGGACTACAAAGACTATATACCTCATGTTCCGTTATAAAAAAAATGCAATATTGTAGAAATAACTGACTTTTTTACCTTTAAAAATGTTGGTAAAACATCTGTTTGGTAAAACAATAAAACTGTACGGTATATAACTTCATAATTTAAGATAAATGTTGGACATTTGGCAAGATTTAGAGGTAATGCCATACTCTCCACCAGAAAAAAATGGACCATTAACCTAACCTTTGAGTAGACGACCAACGTGATTCAGTCAAGTTCGTAAAACAACACCAAAAATGTAACTTGGATGACCACATCGCAGCCAGATGACAAATAACCGTGAAAGATGACATCAGGGCCGCCCGATAAACATCGTCCATCATTGCAGGGATGCGGACAAATTTTGACCAAACTTGGGAACAAGGTGAGGACAGGCAATTCTTCACAGCTCCTGCTGTCAGAAAGCTTGACCATCATTATAAATATCCAGGGAGGGTTTGTGGACCGGAGACGTGTTAGTTACACCGCCACGATGTGTGTGAGTGGTGATTATTAATACTCAGACAAGCAAAAAGTATTATATGCTCATTAATCTTCAATTTGGCACTGAAGTCTACCATCCTTGAACATGTAGTCACCGTTTCCCTTCAAGAATATTCCAATGTTTGTCATTGTTTAGAATACTCCAACGTTTGTCTTTGTTTAGAATACTCCAATGTTTGCCATTGTTTAAAATACTCCAATGTTTGTCATTGTTTAGCAACATTTTGAGTAAAATAAATATACTATCGGTGGTTATTTTATGTAAATCATATTATTTCCCCTTAACTACATTTTTGTCATGTTGTTTATGTAAAATGAATTTTACCAAAATTCTTCTATGCCGCATGTTCTCAAAGAAAAAGAAAAAAAGAAGAAAAAAAGAATGCATGAACATTACGCTTGACACTAGTGGTAGACAATTCGGGAATCAATCTCTTGATCCTAGTCTATGTACCGGAAGTATCTAGACCATCTTTGCACCGGTGTGACTCGGGAATATGGCGGAAACAGCTGGGTGTTTTATACTGTTTGCATCGATCCGTCTTTCTCTCCCTGACGTATATGCCAATAATTTTGCTAAATGATAAACGCGGCCTTTTGCAATCAGCGTACGAACCTTCATTTTTATGAGATTTGTTTTAGCGGAATTTTTAACCATTTTTCTGGTCAATATTCGTTAACATAATTTTTCACAGAAACAAAAGAATGCGATCAATTAATGAGTGTTCATTGCCTTAATATTCTCCAGTATTGTGAAACGAGTTGCTAATTTAAATTCACACAGCAAGAAAATTTCGACGTTCAAATGCAATTAAAATTGTACAATGTACAATAAAATGAAATAACGATAAATTCAAAATAAAATTTTTATTTTTGATTTTATAGTACAACTGAAAGAATATGATAGAAAATTATACAAGAAAATGATTGATTTCACTGGATTGGTCTTCTATATTTTAAAAAATCCTAAGAGAACGTTTGCTGGTATTGATGGAAAGATGCAGATTCTTTAAAATCAAATTAGGATCATGGTTTTCATAATTAGTATCTTATGTGTCGGTCATGTGTCTGTACTTTGGACTCTTTTTAGCAACTTTCATTTCTCCCTCGAAATGGCGTGACGTGCGGTATTAAATGGATCAAATTGAAGCAGGCAACACATAGAACTCTGATGAATGGAAATTTTAATGTCCTCGATTTGTCTCTAATCTTTTATATCCTATAATTTACAGAAATGGGTAGCGTTTAATATGTAATATCTGAAATATTTTTCCTTCTGTTTATGACAATTTGATTTCACAAAGATAAATCGGCATTCGGTTTGCCACGTTCCAGAGCTGGTGCAGGCCTACATTAGACAAGTCGCGCACCGGTTGTTTTAGGATTAGAACGCATCCACAACCAGTCATCAAAACCGATTGTCGCGTAATAAAAATCTGTTACCTTTGTCAGTACATGTAAAAGCTTTACCGTTTCTGTCATAGAAAATCATTAGAATAATCTTTTTCTTCTTTTTTTTTTTATATTGTAAGTAGATTAAAAACTTATTACATTTAAAAAGGTATACCAAATCAACGGGGAATAAGTATTTCTTTTTTGATTTTTGTTTCCAAAAGTGGATAGTTTAATTGAATAAATATATATGCATTTTTTTTTTTTTTTTTGTCGAGAATATACTTATATATTGATTAGTTCGCAATTGCAAGTGTTCTGAATGAAAGAAAAATATATACTAGCTTTTAGATAAAACAAAGAAATTATCTGGAGGTATATTTTTATTTTGTTCTTTGTATTTATGCTACTTTTTGTTCTCGCTAACGTTAATCTAATGTTTGTAATCACAAGAACGAGGCATTTATCAATATCTACATTCAAATGCTTAACAATTAGAAATATTACATCTGACACGTTACACAAAACAAAATAGATTCCAACAATATTGAAATATACAGGAAACATATTTAAAGTCCAAATTCAGAAAAAAAAATAACTGTGGGCATTAGTAACAAGATTTGTCAACAAATCTTAACAAACAGTCAACAAAAGTGAAAATTGATCTGGTTTATTTACAATGAAAATTAAACCATCAATGCAACACAGATAGAACCTCTGTGGTGATGGCCTGGGGACGATTTGGCCCTCTTGTCAACAGTTTATAAAGCATATTGATTTATCAAGTCATTACCCTCGCATTTAGTCAACTAGTTACTGTTTTATTCAATTGACAGAGAAATGAAACGATGGATAGTAGAAAAATTACGTTCATAAACTACAAAATATGTGATAGGATGTAAAAGATGGCATAAAGATAAAGCAAAGCGCGGGTGACTGTTAGTTTTTATAATCCATCGAGTTGTTTGGCTCTAGGTGACAATTAACGACCGGGTTAAGTATATAACAGATAGAAAGCCGAATCTCGTCTTGGATTCGGTTCCGTTGCATGTTTGTTAGCTCGATCGCAGAATTTATCATGATACCATTCACGGGATTTCGTTTCATGTTCTCTCTTTATCGCCGCTATTATATAATTTTGAAATAAAATAATTATTAAGTATTCCCGTAGAAAATGAACATTGTTTCCAATAAAATGATGATGATTACTGTTAAGTGTTAACCACCGTGTACTCGATCTTCGTGGATAATATAAATGGGGATTGAAAGAAAGGGATTCCAACTACGACTTTAAATAATGCGGCGATTTTATGTCGTGGATACGTGTAGCAACATTCGTTTCATGTAAAGTTACACAGAAAATTAACAAAAGATGATAAATCATGTGAAAGGCCAGTACCTCGGCTGACAAAAGAGAGAAAACACATGTATTACATGGTTCGCGATAGCCATCAAGGAATTCTGAAAAGGACTGAATACAACCATCTGTTGAGTTTCGTGAGTTTTGGGTTGTCCATTCAAAGTCTTGTTACTGCAGGGTATGGTATGACAGGGTCATCGTTACATGTGTCATAATTGGTTGTAAACTGACAGAATTATATAGTTTGTATTCATCACACAGACAGGGCGATCAGTAATGGTGACAAAGTTAACTGTTTTACCAGCTTCTAATACACACGGCAAGTCAAAACATACGGTCATCCATAAACCAAGCCGGGACCTACAGCATCATCAAGCTTACTGAGAAAGGCGGGAGGTGGGGGGGGGGGGGTAACAAACCTAACAAAGGCGCGCTATGTTACAGATATTAATAAATTTTTATAAATATATTTTAAAAACCAAATTAAAAACATAACCATACATATTTACATAGAATATTAGAATCAATTCACGAAAGGATATTTTCATTGTAAATTATAAAAGTAATTCAAATGTCAAAATTTTATCCATGAAATTTTGGGAATAAAATAGAAATTTCTCATTGAAGGGTCTAAAACAATAAGGACCCCCCATTAGATCTCAATATTTGACTTTATCACAGCATTCGTTAATTGTGTAGGCTTTTGTTAATTTTGGAGATTAATAAAGTGGACTAATTAATGAAGTGACGAGACAACGTAACGACAAAGGTCGTAATTTCTTTGTTCTACAGTTTTGTAATTCAAGTGTTGTTGAACGCAAGTAATCCATCATGCTCTCTTTGTCGGGTCCATAAAAATAGGTCTTTCTGTTGCGTTCAATTAAAAAATTCAATTTTGCAAACACGTCCAGTTATGCCTGGATTATTTTAAATAGATAAAACTGTAAAAATCATATTTTTTATTCTCATTCTTACACCCAGTTGGTATGATAAAGTGACGTGTTGTTTGTATGAGGTAGATCTATCTAAACTGGCGTGATCTGAGGTAGCGCTGCATGAATTATTTATTTCCTAGTATATACATGTATTTATTCGTTTAAGTAATGCACCTCGGAAGTATACAGGCGAATCATTTGCATACATGAATTTCTGTAATAAACAAAAACAAGAAAATGTACCTTTTTCCAAAAGAAATATTCTATAAAATAGTTAGTAAAAAGATCGCATTGCTTGTATACCAGGGGCAAAGTAAACAATTCAAAGTATCTTGTCCAGAATTAAAACGAAAAAGTTCTCCAATTCAAATATTTACTCACGGGATAACAAATTGTTGAAAATCACAGGTCGAGTGATTTTTGAAATTGAACACTAGCCTTACCATACCAATTTTGTTTTTGTTCTGCTGAAGTACGCGGGCATTGAATGATTCAGAATGATACAAAAATGAATCTGGTTAAACATTATCTTTTCAATATCATTCTTTATTACTGTTTGCATAAGGAATTTTGTATCATTGAGGGGCGACTAATCTCTTCGTCGACAATTTAGAAAAACATAAACAAAAGTACGGCGCGAAATATTACCACGGGCGATGTGTCTAAAATCGTTTAAAATAGCAAAGTTAATACCTTCTATAAAAAATTTGTCCATATTCCTGACAGTCTAAGATAATCCAGATTCGTAACATGTTCAGATTTTCACACCAAGGTAGACATTTCAAATCCAAAGAACATATATTGGTTTGGGATGGGTTTTCGAACACTACCGGTCGTGTTTCTATACCGTCTCCCCCTCCCCGAATGTAAGTCAGCGTTCATTTCTATGTTTTCTCGTGCGTACATTAAAAATATAACATCCCCATCTTGTATCGCATTCATATTGCTTAGGGTCACATAATATAGAAGATGAGCCATGGTTTAATTTTCATTGGTTATTTAATCTTGAATATTACACGAGATCTCTTGATCGCATTAAAAGGTGACCTATGGGCAAGAAAAAAAGCCCACTTTACAGACTTTTTGTTATATGCACTGGTGCTTAATATTGTGACTGGCTATATAAAGTAAGCTTTCTAACAGACGTTTATTGATCCTGGTATGAGATATGCATGTGTATCAGATTTCGATATTTGAAAAAAAAAACACAACCAAAAAATAAGTGCCCTTTAAAGATTTTGCGCGTAACAGTCATAAATAAAAGTTGAGATGTACTTATTTCTAAACACTTCCATCGTTATCTGAGTGTTAATGTCCAACAAAGTAATATAACATAACATGGTAAAGTGAACTATATATATATATACATATATAAAAACACGACATACCTGCCACGGGGAATTGGACTCGATGGCCAAAAATGACATCTTTTTCTTTCTCCCTCAAGTAACTCTTCACAGCTCTTGCTAACCGTTCCTTGAGGTGAACTGAAACGGCCAATCAATGGATAAAAGTTAAACCCTGGGATATAGCGGAGGGTTCGGCGCAAGGAACGTTCATCTAGATGCGGTTATGTGCAGGCGCTAGGAGCAAAACTTGTCTCTCAATGGTTTGACAACGATTCTTGTGTCGAGTTTGAAACTGAACAAGACAGCCTCCAGAAAATGCTCCTGAAACCAAAAAGCTGTATTGTTTAAACTAACCTAAAGCATATATCTAAACTTCATTATCACCATTAATTGAATGTGATTATAATTCAAATTTTATTTTTTGCTGCCTCTCTTTGCCCGGCGCTGATTGGTTGAACGGGTATTTCTCGCATAATGTGGGTGTCACCTATTCGTTTGAGTCCATGTATAAATATCACTGTAATGCATAATAAATCTTTCTCCCACAAAAACCAAAGGGTTCACTCAGCCGTCGCAATTTGCTACACGATTAGTTTTAACTAACATGGACCATACATTAATACACAAGTATTAATGCGTTTGACCAACCCCAAGTAAACTGGTTACATACCAAAGTAATTGTGCTAATTTGCTTTTTACAACTCTTCATCAATTTGTCTCTCTCAAAAATTTAAAAATAAATAAAATAGAATCTATAATACGTTAAGGAAAGAATTTTGAGATTGTAAAAAGAACTATTTAACGGCCGAATTCCTCCATTCAATTCCATTCAATTGATTAAATGGACGAGCTGTCTTTTAAAACGTTGCAAGTTTATTTCCCCTCAAATTACCAAAAGAAAACAGTAGAAGTTTCCTGTCTCCCGTTGTCCGATACATAAAGAGGGATTATTATAGGTATGCCAAATTCAACTGATACACCGCTATGGCAGATATTTCTGCCTCTGTGCACAAAATCTGGACTCTCGTCACATCAGAAATGAAAGCAGAACTCTCACCTTTCCTCGCTACCGTGACAGTTCATAATCCCAGAAATGTAATTAGAAACGAAAATGGTAATTAGGAATTTCAAGAATATGTCCACCATGAAACGCACATCCAAAATTATTTGAAACATGATCGAAATATAAATGTTTGCAAAGATCAAACTAGTCAGAATTGCCATCTGACAAAATATCTTGATTTTAACCGAAAGTTAGACCAAAAGATTCAAATCCATTTAAAGATTCTGAAATGAATTCTCCGCCTTTCTTCAATGCGAAGTAAGCGATGGTGTCTATAATTCCCTCAGCCACACACTAATAATGAATTGTTTAAAAAGAAAAACGATTAGAAAACGATTTTACCTTATGGGAAAAACTTTGCGGAATCACACCTTTGTCTCTTCGGGCCCGGGGACACGTGCGGGCTTCTCGTCTGCGTTTGCAAATACTGGGAGCCGTAGGGAGCGAATATTGTTTGTATATTTGGGGGCTGGGCGTCTCTTGTAATCCTTAGCTATAAGCAGACTGCAGAAATGATAGCGAGCTTATGTATGATCTTACATCAACATTTGTTTAAGTACAACGGACGGGTTTGATTCACAATGGTAGTTAACGATATTGTACACATCTGTCATTGCGCATAATATTCTAATATTGGTTACATATTCAAATCTGTTTTACAGTTTGATCATGGAAATTAGTTTGAACAACCTTGCCTGCATATATTTATGGCTAAAACATCGGCAAGGTAAGCCACATTTACTTCTGTTTGGCGTTTGTGAACTTGTCTTATATCTGAAATATAATGGAGAATCTGACAATGACATATATTTTTCCAGTTCCCGAGGAGACCCGACAAACAAGCTATGTAAATATACTGCTCGAAGAAGAAAATTTATTAAAATTGTTTTAACAGTTTATGTACAATTACATACCTTCTGTTGTTCTTTGCTAAATTATCCCAGAACTAACGGACATTGACTTTAGGTATTATCTTCTTTATCAAGATATTGCTATTCAAATTAGATAAAATATATAGATTTTTGAAACTTATTCGTATGAAAAAATGTAACCGACCAAACTTTATGTATAATTGATGAAGTCTAAAAGAGTAATAAGAAATACTTCTATCCAACATATATCCAATATGCAATGAATTATAAAGAATCATATCCAGTTATAACAATAATGAAAATCAGAGTAGCAAAATCTTACAAGGAAAAAAGTTCTGAAGACAAAATTTGAGGGGGGAAATATTTGACGTATATTACAATAGCAACTCTAACCAACTGCCGAGGCATCCAAACTTCCACTTGGATGGAAAGCTGACAAAAATGAGATAGGAAATGGGTGATCAAAAATAAACTATCTCCCTACGATCCTGGTAATGGAGAACAATAAACTAATCTGAAAACATGATGATGAAAAGACATCAGTTGACTCGAGAAATTGGAAATTGTATGGAGAAGTCCTTTGATTATAATGGAGGGAAAAGGAGACAAATTGCCACAGAAAGACGGAGAGTGACAAGAGAGTAATTGAAACAACGAGAAACAAAAGGGGGCAGGTGTTCGGAAAATTTATAGGAATTAGTAAATAATAAATGCGTAGCTTAATTGTTTTTCTTCTATTAATTTGATAGTAAAAGCCCAAAAAAAAAAAAATTATGATAATAATAATAATTTAAATGAAACAATATATATCTATACAAACATATACAATAAATAATTCTTGTTTTGATTTGAATATATTTCATGGCATCAGAGAGTACTAATGAATTGGAAAAAAAGTTTCTTATAACATACAGGTTTCTTACCATTACATTATTCTTTCAGATGGGTGAAGCAAAATTTCGTGTTCAGATTTAATGCATTGTTCAGATAAACGTGGAAAAAAGAGAGAAGATTTTAAGCTTTTTCTCACGCATTTTCATACCTTGACTATTTTCATCTCGGAACATGGTTCATTTATGAACACAACTTTTACATTTCGGTCTTGGAACGGATTTCATTAATTGAGCGGTCATCAATCTTGGTTGTTGTACCAAACAAAGTATTCCATTTACACGAGAACGAAAATGATAAGGTTTCGCGAATTTCTATGTCATATCTTGAAGACTCCAGTTCTGTGCTTATTTACACATCGTTAAAATGTTACGACACCCGGTGACGAATTTCTGATTTCTTGTGTACAATAACTGGGATCAGATTACATATGCTACACCAATCGGCCTCAGACGTCTTTCAATGGATGAAACAATAATTAACTCGCCTTTCACATGATGTTACCCATGAAACATATATGTTTGAAAAAAAATCTTTTTTAATACAAAGTTTTCTAGAAAATTAAAATTTGCCTTTCAAAGTCGGACTAGAAGGTGGTTGGCATTTTTAGTAAAGCTAATATTGGATTTTACAGTGATAAGTTGACAAAGAAATCCGTAATTGAAGGAAGACGACGAATAAATTTCGAACAGCAGGGCGTCACATTTAAATGACGGGCACTTTAAAGAACACGACACTGCTTTTTGTTGTAACAACGAAAGTGACATCCTATTGTGTTTCTAACAATTACATCACTCTGATTAATCGTGTTAACAAATGCAACTTGTTGCAATTGATTAATCATACAACAAAATCGCCACAGAAATCCATCCGTGGTAAAGCACAACGCATCTGAAACTTATTTTAAAATGTACACATCCCACAAAGTAAAAGAATTTACTTAATTTTTATTCCATTTTTTACTTAATTTTTATTTGCACCATTTACTTATGAAAGCCTTTTTTTACTACAAGAATGAAGTTCTGTAAATCTGATTAGTCCTTATAGATAATGATAATTAAACAACAATAAAATAATAATAGTACAGTTTCGCCCAAATTGAGCTTTCAAGATAAATTCTAATAGTAACGAAGTCGAATGCATTCTGTACATAAAACTCTTCAATGTGGTTCTTGTTAAAATATTTCCCGAGGGAATTGAAATAAGTCGTATCATCACTATATTTTATTTCCAACCTTTAACATTTAAAGTTATAAAGCCAAATCTGTAGATTTGAATTTTAATCTGTAATTTTCACAAACTTTTCAGATGCTGGAGGGTGAAAGGAGGGCGACACAAAGAGACGATAAGAAAGTTGATACTACACAAGGACACCTAGAGGCCATTGTTTAAGGTTTGGTTTGGAATCTCCATAAAGTGCTTCATTTACGGACTGTGTTAATTGGGAAATCTCTGAATTGTTCGCTGTGAAGCTTTTATGGAAAAATGTAAAAGAATAAAACAGATTACACAAAGAAATCTGTAAATCTGAAGCGTCCTGTTATGGATATGAGTTAAGAAGAAGATTGTCTCTGCAAGACATCCAGAGTGCCCAAGGCCGGGATCTGGGCATTCGAAAGCCAAGCACGTGGCCAAACTGTCGCTGACAGAAAGAAAAATTATTTTGGAATTTCATATACTATGCACTCTCATTATGTATCATCACACGAATCTACAACTTCATAAGTTTTTGTTCGGTGAAACCGGAGTAGGTGCCATGGAATGTCGGAATGTTTTTAAAGAACTCCAGAGAACCAACCATCCGAAGGGATCTTAGTATTGTAGTTTATTGTTGTAAATATCTATACAAAAAACCCAGAAAAAACATTTAAGAATATTTACATTTCCAATGTTTTTGCCTTTGATGTCTTTGCAAAGTGTAATGCTCGCAATTTCCTCGCGAGTACGCTGTAGTTGTGAAAATTGCGCGTATGAATTTTAATAAATATAGTAAGTATATTCTAACAACTGGGAATTCCAACAGAAATTAAATTTAAATGTAAATGTAAGAATTAAATTTTGTTTTTGAAAATACAAAAGGGTATACCGCTCTTCATGGAGTATGTTGGCGTGGAGCGCCGTGGTTCATATCTTCACTTATTTTCAAAAATGAAGTTTATTTCTTAAATATCAACTAATCCATACAGGGATTAAGAAATAATCAATATTGTTCATCAATAATGTTATTTTTACGAGATAAGATACAGACACATATACAGTGTAAGTAATCATTATCATTCTTGTAATAGTTTCATATTTACTTAAAGAATAGAACTGACGATACAAGAGAACATCATTATGTTAAGAAATCAATTCTCTCCTACCCAAGATTCAATGACGCAATATATATATATATATATATATATATATATATATGTGTGTGTGTGTGTGTGCGTGTGTGTGTGTGTGTGTGTGTGTGTGTGTGTGTGAATATTACTCACAAACACGTCGCTATGTACTATATTTATATTAGTATGAAATCGTAGAAATTATGAGGTCGATTACTAGGGTTTCATTTTGTCAAAAAAGTACTAATTCGTTGCTACAGTACTAACTTAGTATGTTGTTTCATGGAAAAATTTTCTATTCTAGCACAACCAGAAAAACAACGAAGACTTAATCTATGAGTTATGAAAAACGCAGTATGTTAGTAAGGTACATTATGTATTGGTAAAACTATCATATTTTGGTAAATTGATATCTAAACCACACGAATGGCCGTTGTAGTTATGGTTGATAGACCTACAGTACTTAGGAACAATACAAAATTTAATTATTTCAAAGTACAAGTATGTATTTTATATCAAACCAAAAGTTAACTTTATGAAATTATAATAAAAGTAGGTATAAACTAAATAATTCCTCGAAAACATCAAATTTAGTAAACCGCGAAATTATGCAATGACAAAATAAAATGTATTCACGGTCAGCAAGTTTCAAATATGATTTTCAAAATCATTTTAGTAAAACCTTAAAACAATTACAATTATTTTGTGCATAAAATTTTTCCATAAGGTTTTATGTATGTGTGTATTTCAGAAACAAACGTTGTATAATTAATTCAGATTAATGGTTCTCACTCTCGGGTCCTCTTCTGTTACCTTGAACATCAAACTATATCATAAGAATTTCACGTCTTTCAGTTGATATACTGCATCGGTTATGTCTGACGGTGTGATTAAACAAATCTATTTATTTAACACGTGTTGCGGTAGGTCCCTTTTTGACTTTTCTCTTCCAAATGCATTCTAATGGACGGCTACTTCCACTGCATTTGTCTTGCTCTATCTATTTACATAAAACAAAACTTCAAAGGAGAGCTAGAACTGAAATAGTGATCCGTTCATACACACTCTGTGCACTGCGGGGAATGCCGTGTATTTTTAGACAAGGTTAGTTATAGTGATGTACCAGGTACGATGCTTCCTTTTCATTGTAGAGGCAACTGTATTTCCCAGTAAACACCCTCTTCATCGGAAGCAACAACAAAATGTAAAATAATGGCAACATTCACAATAGCATTTTTTATGCAATTAGAAAATAATGAATCTATATCTTCCTTGTTTTTAATTGTGAATATGTATGTCACATAAATATCTGTCGTGGGACATAAAGGTTTTTGCATTCCAAACTACTTTTCTCGATTAATGCATGGCTATATAACAGATATACTCCAGAGCAAAAGACATTGTGGAATCATGGTGTTTACATTTACAATTCCCTGGAACATGTAGGAAAAATTCTTATTTTCCCCTTCTACAACTATAATTTTCATTTTAAAACAGGATATTCTGAAATTGTTGGGGTGTCATTTTGGCAGTTTTTATTATGATTATCATTATATATATATATATTTTTTTTTTTAGAATTTTACTTCGATACAAAAGAATTCACATTATTCAAAACAATTATGAATTCTACTTCATTCATTCTCAAAATCAATCCTGAAATCACCTGTTCAAAGTGAAAATATCTAAGCCGTGTTTCGTCAATGAAATATACTATGAAAATAACCCCGTACAAATAAGCAAGAGCATGAATGAAAATGACCACATACTGCTGCTAGAGAAAAATATATATCTATTATTATGTAAACTATCTCTACACAAGTCCTAGAATACCGCTGTGCAAGTACAGAGGTCTAATAGGCAAAATGTATCGCATTGTCACGAGTTTGAAATGAGCTAAGAAGATCAAATGACACCTAAATCTACTTCTAACTTTTTGATACTGTTCGATCTTATTTTATATATGATGTACTTATGTATGATACATATAGTCACCACCTCCCAGAGTCAGAGTAAACAAATGAAAATTGTGTTTCTACAACAACAAAAAAGAAGAAGAAAATCCTGGGCTAAATTTTCATTTAAAAACCAACTTCCTGAATTAATAAGCATTGAAATTAAATGTGAGACGATATATAATATTGGGTAGCAATGTCCTTTTAACGAGAAAGGTACAGTAGCTATGGAAGCATTCGAACGAATTGTAAGGCGCGTGCGCATTACTCCAGTGTGCTTATTTATTTCAAAATATTCTTATCTTTAAACATTGAAAAATGCGTTTTGAAAAATCAGAAATGTTATCGGTGTAAACTTGAATATCCTTACTATTAGATCATTATGGTATCGTCGTGTCTTTTTGTTCTGGGTCACACAACAAAGCAGCACCAGCCATGCTTAAAAATACCCCATTACTACAGCTAAATATGGTGAGCAGATTCATTATGGCATACGTTCAAACCGCATTTTCAAATTTGACATGCAAGATGGCCTAAAGTCAAAAATGTACTTTATACATTAATTCACAGTTTCGAAAAAGAACACATTCTGTCAAATATTTTGTTATCTTTGTTCCGTGTGGGAAAATTCTGTCAATTTTACGCTGAATCGGAAGGTATGAATTCTTACTTCATCACTACGGAGACTGCATTCATTCCACACATCGGTAAAATAAACCCCCTACAGTCATTTTTTTCATGTTTGATAAATACTTTGTAAATAAATGAAAACGTTTTGTTTTAACTGTTAATTTGCGAACAAAAACAAACCCATAAAAGGAAGAACTCGATCGTTAATACACTGTACAAATAGATTGGCGCTTTTGAAGTCTCCTTGACGATGGATATTTCTCGGAGGCATTTTATTATGAAGTTGTTATCAGAGGAAACCTGTCCAGAACTTTTAATATTATTGTAAGATCTAATAACTATAGTTTTATGCCAAAGTTAATGAATCGGTCCGTGAACTAGAGAATTCTACGCCTGCCTATATCTGGTGTAAGTCGCCACGTGTCTGATGATGTGATGTGTTCTCGTTTTTCTTGGAAATTAAAAAAGCATACAGAAAGTTATCAAATATCACATCATCAGTTTTATGTGAAGATGACTGGTTTTGTGTTCATATATCCACACGAAATACTGTGTTATGAAGTCGTGTAAAACTTTTCTACCTGTGTCATGTTTGTTTCAGTCCTGTTTCAATGACTCGTTATATAGGCAATTTCATTTCAGGTTCGGTAAAAAAAAATAAGAAATTGTTAAGAATTGTTATTCTCTTTAGTAACCTTATTGGTGAAATAAAAAAAATACACAAATCTGATTTCAATGTTGTTTTATGTGTATATTTATGCAATGTATCTCGCAGGATAAAAAGACGTGAAATCTGACGACAGCCTCGACATCCACGTGACCATGTCTGATTTACCATTGGTAAACTTCAAACATCCCAATGTAGCCGAATCATTAGAGTTGCTAGAAAATAATAAAAGGGAATTTTGGGACAAGTTAAGTTCTATTTCAGGGGACTAGTTAAGTTCTATTTCCGGGAGTTTGTTCTTTTATGTAATTATTGCTGCTTCCTTGTTTATTTGTTCATTGCAATATAAGATTTTTGATTGAAAGGGAAATATACACAACGAATACCAACAGTAAGACACTGTGTTAATACCCTGGTAGATTCAATCCTATCTTGATGCTGTATAAGTGGTCGTGGCGATGGTATCACCGAGCGCACCTCAGCAGTGATAATGAAGGATGATATTTCCCACAACATCGCAAGTGGTCAGCATTATTGTTACAGAAAGATACCACTCAAACAAATTACAGGACGATTTGTATAACTACCGTCGAGAGACGTCAAGTGGCAATCTACCACCCTCGGGGGAGATAACGCACGTAGTGTGGGATCTGATGTGGGGGCCAACTGCGCAGGTCCGCGGCAAGTCAAGTCGATTACGTGTTATCCCAGGATTAAAATAAATCTAGTACAGTACTAATCTAAAACTTGAAGAGTGAGTGGTTTCTTCTTCCTACAAAGTGAAGGGCCGCATCTATGGCATTGTATCACTTAGGTTTTATTGCTCTTTGAAAACATTTTCACAAAGACTTTAAAAATGATTAATCTAACATAACTTTCCTTGAGGTAAATAAGAGTTTTCATTCACAAATACATTTAGCTTTCTACAATACAATGCATTTATGGACACATATTTGGGGCATCTTGAAAACTATGTATGTTCAGGTATTGCTCAGGCCTGCAAGGGCACAGCAAAGGCACAGAAGGGTTGATTATGAATTGCTGCGCATTTTATATGTTGACATCGGATTACTTCCTCCAAAATCTGCTAGAATTCAGATGTAATTACACAGATAATGGAAAATATATACTATTATATACAGGTTACTTTCAATATATATGTATATATAATATGTAATGAACAGACGAATCAAATGTGATGTGCTTGATGTGGACCTCCACTATACAGACAAAAGTACTAGAAAGCAAGAAATCACAAAGTGATAAATGCAATGGAGGCAGATACTCTGTCTAAGAATTAAGATTACTTATTATACAATTCTAGATTCCCACGATTTAGATCCTTTCTAAGGGACAAAATATGAATAAAAAACGCATAGCAGGAAGAAGCGTTGCTGCATTAGAGATAAAAGAGAAAATTAGGCTTATATCACGTGCACTTTGTATATCAAAACAAATGTGCATTATGACGAAAAATGCTATAAATGACTGTACAGATGACATTATTGACATCTATCTAATAACGAATAATGCTATTTCATACAGAGCAAGGCGTACGTTGACATTTATAAAGATGAATTTGCAAAACGAATCGTTTAAATCTCAAGTCCAAAAATTACTGACAATGCAGTCACTTAATTACGTTACATGAACAGCAACATCAAAGAAGGATTAAGTATTTCTGATCGTTTAATTGTTTCTATCGGACCAATTACTCCTGTAGCACAGTGTCCCCTGGACATTTCTGTTTTAACGAGTTTCCCGCCGACTGCTGCAGCATGTAGCCTTATCAGAATTATCAGGTATTTTCGAAAAAGCAGAAACCAACTGACAAGAGTTCCGTTACAATGGCATATCTTGTCCGGAAGGTTACTTTGAAATACTATAAATTGCTGTTAATTGTAGCGTAATAACGCATGTTTGTCATCTGAGAGGATAGAATCACTGCATGGAAAGAAGGTGTAAATGTAAATCTTACCAGGATTAGATTTTACCTATCATAAACAGCTATACCGTGAACCTTTTCCACTTAAGATTACGTTATATTGTGAGATGATTGACTTAATTTTGATTCCCATTGTTTATGTTCAATGCCTTGGAATTGTCGATAATTTTATCTACGATCTATACAATCGTAGAGACGTTATTTTGTTATGTTCCTGCTAAATTGACAATAATTGAAATTAATGAATATCTCTTAGACGGCTTTTGATCATAAAACTGTGGAAGCATTACTTTTCTCACCCGCCCTGTCACCTAAAACAGTTTACATGTCAGTAGAAATGACCTTATTAACAATGTCAACTAAATTGGTGTGGCATTTTACACTGAATCTGTTATGCTTTGCTAATGCATCTGACAGGAGATTCATTTTTGCCCAGGGTCAAAAAGACAAACCAAACTCTAGCTAGAGCCGGAGACCAGTTTCCGTCCACCAGTCTACTGAAGTGGCAATATAGTATTCAGACTTCTTTTAATCCACTGAGGTTCTTCCCTTCTCCCGTTTGTTATTCAAAGTATACACTGTGATAATGTTGCATTGCATCTATGAAAAAGACTATCACAATATGAAATATATTATTTTTCATTCGATTGTGAATTATTTATAGAACCTTTTTCTCATTTGAAATCACACGAGATATCCGATTGTTGCATAATCGACTGATGAATATAAATAAAAATGTGATAATTTGGCACAGACTCCCATGGTAAAATGAATTTGGTCTATCGTTTGCTTAATTAAATAAATGTCTGCATTGCAGACATATGAAATTATTGATCAATCCTAAACAATCTTAAAAAGAGCATAACCTTTAGTAATCGTAATCCGAACTTTGTTGTCAAATATAGGGTTTTCTGATAAACGTTCTCCCGAGAACTGCGTCCTTAAAACGACGCGACTTGCGCAAAACATATCATGTAAATTGCTGAGATGATTAAATCACAGAGTTATATCAAATCGCCAAAGAATCCGACGAAGGGTTGAAAGGAAGATATCAATATAAAATCATTCATGACATCTTGTTCTAAAATAGAGCATTGTGCAATAAGATGAAACAGATAAGGTGAATTGGCAAGACGAAAAGATGTATTATTTCCATATATTTCTGAATATTTCATTTTTTCTTCTTTAAAAAATGAATTGAAATCAAGAAATGGAGGCGAGCTTGCAAATAAGACATCTCGACCCAATGGAATGGTCTTCGCATTTCCCCTCTTTGCTTAGGATAGATTTTTTACAGAAAATATGGATATGGGTAAGAAACAGAAAACTTCATCATTACAGTAATGTTGTTTACAGGATTTAAAAAGTCACACTTGATACAATATTTTTTTTTGTACTTAGAAACTTTACAATTTTGACATACAAACTCGTCATTATACCGAATACTTAAAACGTTATACTGTATTATGTTCCAAAATCATCATTTTTGGGTGGGTTATTTTTGTTTAAATTTGGGGTGGGGTGTTGTTTGAGTTTTGTTTTTGTTGTTTGTTTTTTTATTTTATTATTTTTTATCAACCGTAACTTAAACCACAATATGATAGTGTATTTCTGCTACGCATTTCCTTTACATTTCATCTCTTCCAGTGAAATTTACAAGACGTTAAGTATAAAAACTCATTATTCCTAAAAACAGTGTAAAATTCGAATTATAAACACTGCCTTTATACAATATATTTTACTGAGATTACACTATATAAAAAATAGGTTTATTAAACAGAAACGTTCTGCATATGCATGAATGATCAAAGTTTCAAAACTTTTCAAATTAACAAATCGCATGGAAAACTTTAAGTCGAAGCGGTGTGAAACATTCAAATTCTCTACTAACGACCTCTCCAATTTTAAGGACTCTGGGTGTCTCTAATGACTTTAAGACTAAGTCTTAGAATTCAACCCCACTCGACTCGGATTAGAGAATTGAAATTTTGCAAAGACTGACCCCCAAAGCAAAATGAGACTCAGTTTAAATGATCTTAAAACAACTTGACAAGGTGAAGATTAAAAATGTTACTTTGTATATAATGGGTCAATTACAGTTAAACGTTCATTGATTTTGCATTTCAGCACTGCTTACCTACCTAACCGAATATACACGGATAAGCCGATTTGCAAGAAGTCTGGTATTTAGTGCTAAACATATCGTACTTTCAAATGTATATCAGGAATGTGAGAAGGACGACTTAATGAAAGTTAACAATCTGCAACCAATTATCCATAATAAGATTATACATATTGAAAGGTAAAAAAAAGTCTTGGAATGTGAAAGAGAACTCGAACAAATATTACCGGGACTATACTGACGGAAGGCCGTACATGAAGCACGCTGACGAGAAATTAAATGATTCGAATTTTAAACCATCGAGTTTTATTCCATGTTGTGTTCAGCGTTTGAATGGCATATCATAGTTCTTTATTAGATTCTGAGAGCAACCATTTCTTTAATATCAGATTACTCTCCAGAAATAATGATACCAGGTCTTTTACGGCCCAAGCCCTCTTACTGCAGAATCACTCACGCTCTCAAAAAAGCTCAACGTTCTCACAACAGAATCTTAAACATGAAAAACTACAGTTTTCCCATTTTATGCCCAGAAGCTCTGAAAATAATTGCGCAGACACGGAGGTTCAACAATGCAGGAAAGAAGGAAGGCTTGGTTCCGAAATCAATCCCATCCTTAATTAAAGCTAAACCTAAAAAGCTATATAATTGGAGGAATATCTCGGACCCCTTGTTTGGACGTCGCTAACTCATAGAAACGGATGCTTCTTGATTCAAAACAACGGAGCCTAACCGCACATCACCCTGGAGTTCCCCCGAAGATACATTTTCGTATTTTAAATTATTTTAATTCAAGACAATTTCTGATGGTAAAGTCCTTAAATCTTACAAATATTCCGTAAAATCAAAATGAAAAATTAACATATCGAGAAATGTGATCTACATAGCATTTTTTTTAAAGTTTCAAATTCTGTTATCTTGTGTGAGAAGATACTTCAAAATTCTACAAATGTTGAAATCAAAACAATATGCTGCAACGATGTTCATAGATAATTACATGTATCATGAGAAAAAAAATTTGAATCTAAAATATTTTAGAGGTGAAATATCAAATAGTACAGCATTGTTAAAAAGTACCATTAAATGAACTTTAAATCACTTGCGTAAATAAAGATTTTCTTGAATAGAACTAAGCAGAAGGAACTTATAATAATAATAAAAAGTAAAGAGAAAGGTAAAAGCTGAGATTGCACTCTTTATAAGCGTTGAAACTTATCTAGGAATATAACTATTGTCATTGATTACTTTTTTATATTCGATATATCATAGCGTTTAATGCTTAATTTGACATTTTTAGATTATACCCCATATGTGCAACCATAAATCAAAGTATTGAAGAGGGAAATTATAAAAGCATTGCACCTAGATCTTTCAGTCCGGGGGGCAGGCTTTCACTGGCTTCTTCCGGAACTATTTTTCACAGCCTCTATTCGACTTGCAAGTGCCAAATAAAGATGGTGGGTCCAAGGTTTACTGCAGTACAAGACTCTACAAAACTATGTCGTTTAAAAGATATTAAGTCTTTGGTTGATTACAGGAAGTGGGAAAATGGTAGGACAAAAAGGAAATGAATTTAAACTCAAAATTTTCGGTAAAGAATTCATTTAATTTACAGAGAATATTGACATTTAAGACTACAATTTATGTTTTATATCGGGACGATGTTGTGCAGAAATGGGAAAAGTGCAACGTAAAGGAGATGAAAATGCGTAGGTTTTTGCAGCAACAGTTTCCCCCATTGTATAATCTACGAATTGTCCATTGCCATATAACTAACATTTTGTGAACTGAGCAGTGTGTTCGTCTTTGATATTCAAAATCAATTCTTTTAATTTTTTATTTATTTATTTGTTATTATCATATATGTGTCATTATTTTGGAATAATTGTCATAAGATCAATGTTTGTATTCAAAACTTCGTAATGACAAGAGTGAAACAACCAATCCATTATGCTGAACATCACTAGCTTTTCCTATGAAGCACAAAGAAATTTCCTAATTTTTCCTGAAGATATTTCCTACAACAGAAATACATCACAGGTATTGAATAACAAAGCGAAATGTGCTGCTGCCTCCTCCAAGGTACCTGTGTTTGAGTTTAATTTGCTATTTGATACCAGTATATATGTGACTTTCTATATATATATTAATTTTGCTCCCAGATATTAGACAACCCGTTAAATAGTGTGCACACGTCATTCTAATAACCGAACATGGAACAAAACAGTGACAGATTGTATTTTTATCCATTTTACAAAAAATATTTTACGTTTAAGAAATTTTCAGTGGATTATGAATAAGAAACTGGGTCTTTTCAAGATATTAATGATTGCGGTAAGTAATTTTCATATGCATGTGAAAAGTACAATGTATGCCATGTTTCCTCCAAGATCGATGCAATTTCCCAGAAATTTGTTGTTGTTTATTAGTCAAAAGCAGATACAACTTATAGACAAAGTTTACAATGTAATAAATCTAAAATCATATAAAGGTCAAGAAAGAATTTATTACATGGTAGGAATTTGAATATATACCCGTGCCAGTGGTGCTTATCGCACAATACCAGACACCGATCTCTGTATTGTGTAGGTTTATATTTTTTCCCCATTCAAGATTGAAAATATCCATTAATTTTGATGAACATGAAAGGGTTTGTCATTTCTATATTTTCATATTTAAGTTTATAAGTGTTCACAGAACTTTTATTTTCGTATTATATACCTATATATTTTTAAAAATTACTTAATCGAGAGTTGGTATGCAATGACTTTCACGACACGTCTTTCACAACAATTTGAAGTATATTTGGTGTCTCCCTAATGACAATCTGTTACCCAAAAAATCAATCAGTTTGTTATCAAACATGTCAATGATTTAAGAAGCATTCTCTCTCTCTCTCTCTCTCTCTCTCTCTCTGAGTGTGTGCATGTATGTGTGTGCGTGCGTGTGTTTCGTTATTTTTTTTCAAACGAGAACAATTGATAAACAATACTTGAGTATTTTATCGGATTATATATATATATATATATATATATATATATATAAATATTTGTTGAATGTTTTTTTTGGGGGGGGGGGATCAAAACGACGCACAAAAAAAAGTCTGATGAAAATTTAAAAATTACTTAATTCTGCTTCTCAAAATATTCATTGCATTTACCAAAAATTGAAAATTGGGGGGAAATAGGAAAGTGGTACGAATGAAAATTATAAGAAAGGTTTTTATAAAAAAATAAATAATAATAATAAGTAAGTAGCCACAAACTATGGATTATGTTTCATGTGTTTGATTTTCTGCTTGTATGTGTTAAAACTTTCACGTTTAATTAGCTAATTCCAATATATATGTTTTTCTTTTCAAAAAATAAACAGAAATAATCTGTATATCGCCAGATTATTCATATCCAATTAGTAAATGAAAACACGTTAAGATAAGTTTATTTCGCACCATAAGAGCTATTTGAAAAAGGTGAAAATAAATAAACAACAAACACTGCAGAAGAGGACCTACAGGAAATGAGTTCTGTAAACTTCAGGGGAATTGTTCAATCTTTTTATTCTTTTATAAACTCGTATTCTATTCAAATCTAATGGAGAAGTAAATCATATGATACATGCTTTTGAATTTATATAAAGTGTGGTTTACATTTATAAGGTGTTTCCGTTTTACAAATAATGCTCTATTGTAGCTGTTTTACTACTACCTGGATCTGGCACATAGGTATGAATATACCGCATCTGGCCTGAGGATGCTATCAGTGAATGACTCTCCATCAACCGCGTGAGTGTACCAACACACCTCGACTGGACCCCAGGGCCAGGAGAATCTGGTCCCTGAAATGACTAAAACAATCATCAAAATGTTCTCCACAATCATCACTACAATGATATTGTGACAATGATCCTTAGGGTAGAGGCGAGATAAGAATTTATGGGCCCCGGCTCGTCGGCAGTGCATGGTGTGGAGAACCCACCTGAGATACCTTTCTGTATGCGTTCTGGAATCTAATCATCTAATGACTTTCTTCCATATCATCGTCTCTGGTGTTGTGATATAACTTCCAGTTTAAGAACCAATAAAGCTATGAACAGACTTCTGATCGCTATCGAAGTCACTTTCCCGTTAAACCAAGCAGAAAGATAGAATTGAAATATGTATATGAATCACGGTACTTTGTTTTATCTTAAAAAGGTGATCTTTAGTGTATGGTGTTCCGTTTAAGATTATGTGTGGGAACCACAATGTTTGTGGTTATGAGTTTCATAGTAATTTTCAAATAGAAAAAGTAAAATTTATTTGAATTTTAAGTACCTCTCCTAAAATCAAAGAGACATTCGTTATTATTGCAGGGGAAACGGCAGGAATTGATGATCAGTTCTTATAAAATACTATCACAAAAAGAAAAAGTTAAGAATTGATCATTATGAAACCCTTCTAAAGAAGATTAAAGTGAGATATTGAAAGTTCGTCTTCTTCTTAACAGAGGGTGGTTTGGATGCTTATAATGCAACAGAGGGTGGTTTGGCTGCTTATGCAACAAATACCCAAGAAGAGATGTAATGATGCCATTTTAAATCTGTAGGGTGAATGAAACTTTAAATTTAATCAGTTTTATCAATACACGTAATATCGAATTATTACGTGTGTATGTTGCATTGACCACATGAACTTTTAAATCCACTAAATGATTGATAGAAGGAACCTTGTGCCCTTGTTCTAAAAGGCCAAACAATCCCGACCCCATGTACCAAATGTTAATTCATGCGCTTAATTTTACAATGTACTTTGTTTTCAGCAACTGAACCGATGTTAAAAAGCAATCTATTATCTTAATCACAAAGACTTTTTGGATTGAAAATTCAGTTTTCTAAGGCACAGCAGAATTATAAAAAAAAAAAAAAATTCGAAGTAAATAATGTAGTCTATATTAAAATTAAATTTCTGCAGTACAACTTTTACTTCGATTGCAAACTTTCAAGGCATGGCTTCACGTGCGGAGATTGTTAAAAAAGAAATTAAATACATTTTTTTAACCTTCTTTCATGCATTTTAAGTTTTAAAATACTATTAAACGTTGGACCTCTCTAACAAAATTACCGAGTATGAATGAATGAGACATTTTTGCTGGATCCGGGAATTAAATCCGCAGAATGATAAACAGACAACATGCGTATACAGATGTGATTTTCAATAATACGTGTACTTTGATCAATCATAGTCTTGAATTATTCTAGAGATCTATTGAGCCTGGTATGTTTAGATAAAAACATAGAATATTGGTTGCTGATGAGAGTGAACATTAATATTTTCAAATCAATGTTTTAAACATCATTTTAAAAGAGGAGCTGTACAAAACAAAACATATTCCATTTCAAATCAAACTTAACATAAAGGGTGTTCACAACCACGCACACAGACGAATTGTATCAGAGGGGATACACCTCTTTTAATTTTATCACAGGACTGGTGCTATTTTCTTACTTTAAACAAATAGTTTTGATTGTGCTGCTCATTATCAAACACTATAAATGTCAACGACGGGGTAAATATAAATACAAGATTTAAACTTAAGTGGATTCTTGAATTGGGGAAAGCCTAAAATACTGTTCACTATTTTCTTCGACTAATAGTTTTAATTAATATTTTTAAAAGTTGCACAATCTCATTATACTCGTAAAGTATTTGCATTTACATATATTTTTTCATACATACTAAAAATTAAGATTTTTAAAATATCCAAACTAAAGTGGTTAATGTATCTAAAACTGCATTATATATGATACGACATACATATAAATCAGACTAAACTCCTTGCAATATATAATGTGTAAAACATTTGAATTGACGGGAAAATATGCGGTATGCTAATGAGACAGTCACGTGATCAGCACTCGACTAGTTTCGGGAAAAAAGGTGCTTCAATAACACGGGTCGTATTTTGAAACTATCTCTACAACCGTATGTTTTTTGCATGCATAGTTAATATAGTTTTCCCCCATTTTATTCATAGAATACAGTAGTAGGCCTATCGAGAGAAAAAAATTTAAGATAAAATATTGAGCATATGTAGCTTTATGCACTATTTCCCCCATTCTACCCTGTAATGTTCAATGTAGAATGCAATTACCTTATTTGATTTATATTCTATGATTTTTCTGAAAATTAATACAGTTTTCATCGGTGCACAAACAACAAAGAGTTAAGCCAGATTCAAATGACAAATGAATAGCGTTTGATAACTAGACTTTTACGCTGTTTGATTGATCAAGTGTCACAGTCAACTGTTGTTTCAATATTTGTTTTTTGGTCTCGACTTATTTTAAATGATTTTCCATCAAATATAATGTTCATATTATAATATAGTTTTCTGGAGGGGATCTTTTCTCAACATGTGACTTAAAAAACTGATTTGAAAACAAGGTGTTGTTGACAGGGTGAAAAAGCATTCAACATTTTAATAGTTTTGTATGATTGTCACGCGTATTTGATATAATGATCATATTTTCCAAATCGGAATTTAATCTAACTAAAAAAACAAAACAAAAGAAATTATTCTTCTGTTTAGTTCGTTTACTGGTCAACTTAGTTCTAAGTCCTACACGTAGAACAACCGAACAAAATCGATTATAAACTCTTTTTAATCATACTATTTGTGTATGCGATTTACATGCATAAACAAAATCTCCATTCTGTCTGAACAACACATATTTAGGAATTGAAATGGACAACAAACCAGAGGCCTATTTAAATTACAGGATACCGCAAGTTCATTATCGTAAGGTGGTGCACATGGAACCTATGAAAAACAACAAAATTAAAGAAAAATAGCAAACAACAAACGTCAAACACAAAAATCACGGAAATGTTTCAATTTTCTTCAATTAATCATTCTTTTCTTTCCATGTAACCATGCACAGTATCAAATATTTCAATGTAAACTTCTGTTATACAATTAATGATCCAATGCAACGGGTGTTTCAATTAAAAAGAATTAAGATTTTGCAAAAAAAAATATCATACATGTATATTAGGCAGATGAAAAATAAGTACTGCATAAAATCTTTATAGAAGTATCCAACAGGACTGGATGTATCATCAAGTAATAAATATGTATGTATTTGAAAATTATACGACATCAATAAAACTATGAAAACGACACCGTATCAAAGTAAAGTATCAAAATGTGAATAGTTCACATATATGTGAAGGCGTTGTTTGTCCTAAGGCATTTTCAAAAATGAAATGCTATTTAAATTTAGGGTGATGCAACAGGAAAGTTTGAGCAAGAATTAATGCAAACTACGATTGCTAGGAATTTTATGAATCTCTAATTGTTTAACAACCTTAAAAATACTTTCCTAACCTGACTTTAATAGTCAATTGTCACCATAATCTGTCTTGGATTCAGAAGCAATAATTATCCATTATTTCGTCACTAAACGAATTTTCTATCTTCAAAAAGTTACATTTGCATTTAATTTGCAGAATTGATAACTACATTTTGAACGTGTCGTCTTTAACATGAAAGCATTCCATTTTAGCTTAAGGCAGATCATTGTTGTGACAATTTCTACAGAACCTCTCAATCAGATAAGACGAAGAGTGAATTCGGGATGAAAGAAATAAAGTTTGCCATATCCTTCTGCGGAAATCCAAAATGTTCATAATTAAGCATAAATTCAGTCTGCTGAAGTATAAAGTTTGGAATTAATAGATAATCATCTAAATGATATTTTTCTGGGATAGCTATAATTTTATGACCATCCGCTTATTATATGGCATACACTTCTCTGTAAGCTGGGATGGAAGTGGGGTTCCATAATTTGGAAATTAATCATTGCCTATATTTGTCAGGTCCTCCGTGCCCTTAAAGTACTAGTGTACAAGACATTAAGAATATGACACCTATACATCGTTTTATATAAGCATAATTATCTATCTTTTTAAAGTCACTGTGTTGATAGATCTATAGTTCTGAAGGGAACAATGTTTGATCCTCGTACTGCATCAGACTTTTATTTTATTTTTTTCAATATGCAATGTGATCTGCCCTGAGTATAGTTTAATGGTACTTTCAAAAGTGAGTAATTCGTAATGCATCTTTATAGTATATGTAAGTAAAAATTGTTTTATTGTGTGCATCAAGCCTGTAATAAGTGGAGATAAAAACAAAAAAATATCTATATATACATCTGAAATTTGTTATCAAAGAAGAAATAACAAGATAACTGGTTTACTTTTATTAATTTACAAATTAATATCATTGTGTACTTATTAGTTAAAATGAAATTAACAACAATCGTGTGTCCTGTGTTTGATTGCCGAGTCTCATTATGGGTGTTATTTTTTACAGAAATGATAAGTAGAATTAGGTGTGAAGAATTAAAATCTCTGGAAGTATGATGTAATGAAATAAAGATATTCTAATCCATGTTTATTGAAATTAACACTGAAAAGAACAATTAAACAGGTTTAGCAGGTTTAATTTGCCTATCATTCAGAAAAGGTAACGCCGCAAATGATTGGATTTGAAGCTTTGAAGTTTGTGCCAAAATTAAGTGTTCAACGTTAGTTCAAAGTCGAAATTTTAAATGTTCCGTAAGTAGCCATAATCAAATGCTATGATTGTTTTGATTTGAAAGTGTTACTAATTCCATCAATAGATCAAGTGGGACGTTTCAGTGAAATTAGATGTCAGAAGTCAAGATGTTTTAAAGTTTAAAGATTGTTGTTGGGGATTACTGTTGATTATAGGGTTGAATGTAAAGGTAATCTCATAATCTCTGGTCTTATCTTTTAAACACATTACTGCACCGTATGCACAATCTGGGACATGCATGAAAGATATATTTTTGCATTCCAGCCTCAAACCATGTCTTTAATATACATTTATTTCTTATCTGAATTATTTTCGTTAATATTTTAACGGAATTTTATAGAGAGCATTAGTAATACAAGATGATGCATCTGAATCACGTGTATATTGGATATTCATGACTTTCTAATTGTATTTATGTGTGAATAAAATGTTCTTTGATTTGCCTGTTTCCATTTAAGTTAGTAATTTAAAACATACACTATGTAGCTACATTGTATTAATTTTCTTTCAGACATTTCGAAGGAATGAAATCAAACTCCAAATTTATAGTTTAAGAATAAATTCAACCAAATATTGTAGTTTAAAAATCTAGACAAAAGAGTAAATTGTGAGAACCTCGACACAAGCGAACTGCAGATGAAGCGTTGGAATTGGGTGCTGAATTAGAAACTAGAATACCTTAGGCTGTTTCAGATGAAACAAAGAAATGAAGTGCTTGTTCTACTTTCTCGCCAGTTTAAAGAATTTTGAAGAAGCCGAACTTTCGTGATTCAGGAGGGATTAGCATTATGATTTTTCTTGCTAATGCAAATCATTTTTGTGTGATAATGAAACTCTTGAGTGTGAAATTTTCTATTGTATTTGGAGTGTCTACGATTTTCAAAGGGATACCAGGGTTTTTAAGAATAATGAGTCAAAACATAATTGATATGGACTTGTTAGTAAAATATATTACTAACAAATGAATGGTTTTGTCTTCTGTCTTTTATTTTCTTTCAAACTGATTGTTTAGATAACCGTTAAGGATTCTACAAATATATTTAGGCATCATTTTTAATCATTATACACATTTCTTTCTTATTTCGTTATGTGGACTTAAGGAGCCGTCTTGTATAGGTTCAGCTTGCTGCCTAATCCTTAAGATATTGTTTAAATCAAATATATTATTCTAGATGGTTGATAATTGTAAAACTTGAAACTTCATATTCATTTGTAATGATCAGGGGCCAGCTGCACAAACTTTCATTAGATTTAGCTATTAATTTGCCATTAATTCTTATATCTATATGATTTTAACTGAAAGTTAAACGCCAGTTTAATGTCAATTAAACTTAGCTATTTTCGTTCAGTATTACAGCAGATTTTAACACGAAAATACAAATATCTAACAGAAAAATGCAGTAAAAAGTACTAATAAAACAATGTTAAAATGAACAGAAAATTATTTGCCCATTACTGATGAGATACTAGCACTGCATTTTGGTCGATATTCTAACACAACAAAATTGCGTGCCTGAATGTTAAATGTCTTATAAAACTGAAAGTTTTCCGTAATTAAACAGGTTAGAAAGGGAAATAATTTTCATACGTTTATCGATACTTCAGTGTTGTTGGAAAACTAAGAAATAAGAATCTTGCGAAAAATTGTTGACGACGGACTTTCATCTAGATTCTTTATTGCTGTGACAAAATACATTTCGTATTGTCTGTAGCAGGAACACGTGTTGGCTATCTATTGCACCAACAGAAACGAACAAATAAAAGAACATGAAATGACTCTTCCCTGAACCGTATTAATATCACTCTATCTTTTTGAAATAATTGAATTCGAACGCCATGCCATTTCTCATTAGACTTTGTTTTTTCTTGCCCTGAGGTATCTGTCGCAATAGCTACCAAACTTTAGGCTTCACTTCAGAAAGATATTGAAAATTAATTCAATAAAATACAACTTGGCAGAAAAATATGAGTAATGACATCAACCAATTTTTCACTGTTGCATGAATACAATCACTGGGGATAGTTTAATCTTATTGCTGGCGATATCTCCTTCTGATAATGAAGGTAGACCACTATACTGTATATCTATAAAGTCAGCGCACTCTATTCAGAATCGTAAAATCCCATGCACATGAAGTTTCTTGAAAGAGAGCTTCAGACTATCATTTGGTTTAAACTCAAACTAGTAATAATAGATAATCCTAAACCACTCGTTGATTATTCTTAGAGACAGTGTTATGTTACTATGACAGTCACACGTACATGTAAGAAAAAAGTCAATAATATCTCATTACATATCTTTGACATTTTACAAGCAAATGTTTAGTGAAAAGATGTTTCAGGAACAGCCTCCATACATTTAGTAACTCACGATTTTCAAGTATAAAAGTGACGATACAAGATTTCTTTTAAACAGTATTCATTTATGAAAAGCATTGATACGATTAGGCAGCAGGCAGATATTCTATTTCAACCTTCTCTTTATTATGTCAAGGAAATGGAACAATGAATACTTCATACAACATGATATAATTGCACACACAGGTAAATATGTTAGTATTTGTGTATGATACTTGCAATAACTATATGGGAAATAATATTGCATAATATGCAGATGGCTACTGGTTCACAAAACGGTGTGTATCATTCATACATCCCAAGTTTGTACTTTTACATATACTGAAACGTTAGGAGTATACGACTTTCTGATTGAATTTCATGAACTTTATATTTATATTTGCAATGGTTTTGCCTTCGATAAATTTACAAAACATACAGCAAGAAAAGGTGAAGATAATGAACAGTGATTAATCTCAAAACTTCCTGTAAGCAATACAAAAATAAAGAGTTGGACAAACAAGGACCCTTGGATATACCAGAGGTGGGACCAGGTGCCTAGGAGGAGTGAGCATCCCCTGTTGACCAGTCACACCCGCCGTGAGCCCTATATCTTGATCAGGTAAACGGAGTAATTCGTAGTCAGAATCAGTGTGCCAAGAACGGTCTAACAATTGGTACGAAACACGCCGGACAGCATTTGGCCCAATGGCAGGTTGTATTGGCAAACTAGATCGTTATAACGACCATAGAATTTGCAAAAAACTGGGCGCCACCAGATAACTGAAAATTGTTGAGTGTGGCGGAAAACATCAATCAATCAAAATACTGACTTTAAACGAGGTTGTTGAAACCTTTTTAACATCAACTTCTTTGTCAGTGGTCTGTCGCGATTTAAAAACTGATAATACGCAGAACAAGCTTTTGCGTATCAAATCAGTTGAGATATAAACATCATATGCAGGTGATGATGAAATATTGTTACATAAATATTGGAAGTTGACGATGGAGAAACTGAAGTCGGGATATCCCGTTTGTCATAAAGTTGAGTTGTTCATTTGCCGTTAATGTCCATTTTCAATAAAATATCTAAGTACGAAGCAGATGTGGAGTACTCCATGGTGGGTTTTTTTTTTTATTTCAAGTCCGCTGGGATATATCGAATCCACAGGTCCACATCATATTCGTACAAAACTTTACTCTGTTCCATTGAGAGTTTTACATGTACATACGTTATTTGAAGAAGCCACAGCCGGTCTATACTTGGATTTTTCAACACCTGAATATAGACTGAACTCTATGATTATGGATGTTGCTAATCACAGGTTCGTTAAACCAGCAAGGACCATAGATGATATTCCTTCAAAACAATGCCGCCAGTTCCTTAAGCTCAAATTTACACACAAAGGAATAGATGCCGAAAACATAAGCAAAATTCTTCGTCATAAAAGGGTTCAGTCGTGTATTTCAACTTATTTCAAGTTCAAGTCTACACCCTGTATTTCCTACACCTATACTTCTACTATTGCATCCAAACTTTTTAATTATCAAAAAACTTTGCAGTGCCTAGACCATCTTGTACTTAATCCACTAACGTGATCTTGTTCTTCATCTTCGTTCAACTATAGTCCAGTTGGACAAGTTATTACTGGTGATGTTGATATAGTTGAAAATGACGACCTCAAATCACTTATTCTAAAAGGTTCTAAATACAGGGAACCTCGGTCTTTGGGGACAGAACTTCATCTCTATTATGAATTCTGTCGAAGACTATGCCAGACGATGAGCTAAATATGAAAAAGAACTTGATACATTGTCAGAATGGGTTAAAAGCATACGAGGAATATTAAAATCCCGCATTAGACATATTAAAACAAAAGTACGTACCATCTATCCTTCTGTGTTTAGTAAACCAGAAGTAATAAAAGAATTAGATAGGTTACACGATGGATATGTTTTGGTTCCAGCTGACAAAGTTGGTAACAACATTGTCTTTGTTTGCAAGTCTCATTAATACAACTGTATTTTAAACGAACTTGGCATTAATTCCACTTTTGGTAATCGTTCTTACACTCCAACTGCCCTTTCAAAAGATGAAATTCCTCAAAATCATGCTTCAGTTTTAGGCACATTTAATATCCCAGTCAATGGGTCGAATGAATATGAGTTACCGTACCTATACTGGATTCCGAAACTACATAAAAACCCTTACAAAGATACATTGCTGGATCCAGTAAGTGCTCTACCAAGCCCCTATCTTTGCTCCTCACGAAAATATTAACAGCTGTGAAGGAGAAACTTCAAACTTACTGCGCGATTACATATGCCAAAAGTGGTGCTAATCAAAGGTGGATTCTGAAAACATCTAAAGAACCTTTATCAAACTTGAAATCGCAAACCTTTTCCCAAATCAATAACATCAAAACCTACGACTTTTCAACAATTTACACGACCATTCCTCACGATGAATTAAAGACTAAAGTTTTTGACATCATAGACAGTTGCTTCTTCAACAAAAATGGAAAACGGAAATATTCATATCTAGTGATCAGTCATCCAAAAAATTACTTTGTTAAACACCACTCTGATTCCACGCACAAGTAATCTGAAGTTGAAATAAAAAAAATATGCTAGAGTTCCCCATTGACAATATCTTCGTGATCTTTGGTGATCTGGTCTTCCAATAGTCTGTTGGAATAATCATAGGCACGAATTGTGCTCCTTTGTTTCTATATCCATATGAAGCAGAATTTATTCCAAAACTTATAAGTGAAAAGAAAAAAATCTCTTGCTGTGGCTTTCAATTCGACATTTAGATATATCGACGACGTTTTGTCTATTAACAATAATAACTTTCATTCATATGTCGATTCGATATATCCCTGTGAGCTCAAAATAAAAAAAAAACAACAGAGTCGTCCACTTCTGCTTCATACTTAGATATTTTATTGAAAATAGACATTAACGGCAAACTGACAACTCAACTGTAGGACAAACGGGATGATTTCAGCTTCTCCATCGTCAACTTTCAATATTTATGTAGCAATATTCCATTATCACCTGGATATGGTGTTTATATGTCTCAACTGATTCGATAGGCAAGGGCTTGTTCTGTATATGGTCAGTTTTTAAATCGAGGCAAACTACTGACAAACAAATTGATGGTACAGGGGTTTCAACAGTCTCGATTGAAGTCAGCATTTCGCAAATTCTATGGTCGTTATAACGATCTAGTTCATTAATACAACCTATCATTGGGTCAAATGCTGTCTGACGTGTTTCATACAGATTGTTAGACCGTTCTAGCACACTGATTTTGACTACGAATTACTCCGTTTACCTTATCAGGATATAGGGTTCACGTCGGGTGTGACCGGTCGACAGGGGATGGTTACTCCTCCTAGGCACCTGATCCCACCTCTGGTGTGTCCAGGGGTCGTGTTTGCCAAACTCTTTATTTTGTATTGCTTATAGGAGTTATGAGATTGATCACTGTTCGTTATCTTCACCTTTCATGAATGAAAATGATTATTGTTAAAAGATAAAACGTCGTCGATATATCTAATTATCGAGTTGAAGGCTACAGCAAGAGATATCTTCTCATGTAGATGCTTTTGAATAAATTCCCCTTCATAAGAATATAAAAACAGGTCAGCTAACAAAGGAACACAATTCGTGCCCATGGGAATTCCAACAGACGGTTCGAAGAGCAGAATACCAAAGATCACGAAGATATTATCAATGAGGAACTCCAGCATATTTTTTTTTTCAACTTCAGAGTACCTGTGCGTGGAATCAGAGTGGTGTTTAACAAAGTAATTTTTTGGATGACTGATCACTAGATACGAATATTTTCTTTTTTCCATTTTTGTTGAAGAAGCAACTGTCTATGATGTTATCAAGGCTAGTCTTTATTTTATCGGAAGTCATAATTTTTGATGTTGTTGATTTGAAAAACGTTTTGCGATTTCAAATTTACTAAATCTTCGTTACAATTGTTTAGAATTCATATTTGATTGATACCACTTCTGGCATATTTTGTGGCAAAATACGTTTGAAGTTTCTCCTTCACAGCAGTTAATATTTTCGTGAGGAGCATAGGTATGGGCTTGGTAGAACATTTACAGGATCCAACAATGTATCTTTGTAAGGGATTTTGGGAAGTTTAGGAATCCAATATAGTTATGTTAATTCATATTCATCCATTCCATTGACTGGAATATTTAATGTGTCTACTCTGTGGTGTCTTTAATTTCGAGTTCACAGGGATATATCGAATCAACATATGAACGAAAGGTATTAGTAAATCTGAGCTTAAGGAACTGGCGGCATAATTCGGACGGAATATCATAAAAGGCGAAAATTGTGGAAATACATATTGAAATGCATGATATTTATTGAAACTTTCCGTTACATCCTTTCAAAAGATGACATTCTTCAAAATCATGCTTCAGTTTTAGACACATTTAATATTCCAGTCAATGGGTCGAATGAATATGAGTTACCGTACCTATACTGGATTCCTAAACTACATAAAAACCCTTACAGTTTTTAAATCGAGGTAAGCTACTGACAAACAAGTTGATGGTACAGGGATTTCAACAGTCTCGATTGAAGTCAGCATTTCGCAAATTCTATGGTCGTTATAACGATCTAGTTCGTCAATACAACCTCGCATTGGGTCAAATGCTGTCTGACGTGTTTCATACCGATTGTTAAGCCGTTCTTGGCACACTGATTTTGACTGCGGATAACACCGTTTACCTGATCAGGATATGGGGCTCACGGCGGGTGTGACCGGTCAACAGGGGATGCTTACTCCTCCTAGGCACCTGATCCCGCCTCTGGTGAGTCCAGGGGTCCGTGTTTGCCCAACTATCTATTTTGTATTGCTTGTAGGAGTTATGAGATTGATCACTGTTCGTTATCTTCACCTTAAAAACAAAGATGCATTGCTGGATCCAGTAAGTGCTCTACCAAGCCCCTATCTTTGCTTCTCACGAAAATGTTAACAGCTGTGAAGGAGAAACTTCAAACTAACTGTGCGACTACATATGCCAGAAGTGGTATTAATCAAATGTGGATTCTAAAAAATTCTAAAGAACTTTTAGTAAACTTGAAATCACAGAATTTTTCCCAAATCAATAGCATTAAAACCTATGATTTTTCAACACTATACACGACCATTCCTCACGATAAATTAAAGACTAGACTTTTTGACATCATAGACAGTTGCTTCTTCAACAAAAACGGAAATATTCATATCTAGTGATCAGTCATTCAAAAACTTACTTTGTTAAACACCACTCTGATTCCACGCACAAGTACTCTGAAGTTGAAATAAAAAATATGCTAGAGTTCCTCATTGACAATATCTTCGTGGTCTTTGGTGATCAGGTCTTCCAACAGTCTGTTGGAATTTCCATGGGCACGAATTCTGCTCCTTTGTTAGCTGACCTGTTTTTATATTCATATGAAGCAGAATTTATTCAAAAACTTCTACGTGAGAAGAAAAAATCTCTCACTGTGACCTTCAATTCGACTTTTAGATATTTCGATGACGTTTTGTCTATTAACAATGATAGCTTTCTTTCATATGTCGATTTGATATATCCCTGTGAGCTCGAAATAAAGGACACCACAGAGTCGTCCACTTCTGCTTCATACTTGGATATTTTATTGAAAGTAGACATTAACGGCAAACTGACAACTCAACTGTATGACAAACGGGATGATTTCAGCTTCTCCATCGTCAACTTCCCATATTTGTGTAGCAATATTCCATTATCACCTGCATATGGTGTTTATATATCTCAACTGATTCGATATGCAAGAGCTTGTTCTGGATTAGTCAGTTTTTAAATCGAGGTAAGCTACTGACAAACAAGTTGATGGTACAGGGATTTCAACAGTCTCGATTGAAGTCAGCATTTCGCAAATTTTATGGTCGTTATAACGATCTAATTCGTCAATACAACCTCGCATTGGGTCAAATGCTGTTTGACGTGTTTCATACCGATTGTTAAGCCGTTCTTGGGACATTGATTTTGACTGCGGATAACTCCGTTTACCTGATAAGGATATAGGGCTCACGGCGGATGTGACCGGTCAACAGGGGATGCTTACTCCTCCTAGGCACCTGATCCCACCTCTGGTGTGTCCAGGAGTCCGTGTTTGTCCAACTATCTATTTTGTATTGCTTGTAGGAGTTATGAGATTGATCACTGTTCGTTATCTTCACCTTGCATTCTTCTCATGTGATGGTATAGCCGTACTAATTCCGGTGCCGAAGGGCAAACATTTTACAGGTCTGTATCACCGAGATGTTATACTAAAAAAGCTCAAGAAATATTATCATAAACAACGCCCTGTCAGGATTTAGGCATGTTCGTCTACTTCATGATAATGCTCCATCACATAGAAGTCGGAGAAGGTTACCATCTTGCCACACCCACCATACTCTCTAGATCTAGCCCCATGTGACTATTTCCATTTTCCAAAACTTAAAAAGTTCTTATCTGGTCGTCGTTATAATTCCCGACAAGCCCTTGGCTCAGCCATCAGTCAGTGCCCCAGAGGTCTACCTAAATCAGCGTACCGTGGCTCATTTCAGAAATGGATTCAGAGATTGAAATTATGTATTTCAAACCGTGGAGAATACTTTGAAGGGATGTAATGTTCATTTCACTATTTGAGTCGAATGTTTTTAAGATATCGTGCAATACACATTACATATTGAAAAGCCCTCGTAACAATCAAACAAGGCCATTAATAGATTTTCGCAACAATAACATCGATATGTATTTCATTCCACATAACCTTATGATAGAATAGCGGGAAAATTCAGAGGGCCAGAATGGTTTCGTGTAAATTCAATAATTGCAGTCCGCGTGAAGTTATCATGACGTGATGTATGCGCTCTTAAAAGTCATTCAACAGAATGAAAAGGAACTGAATATACTTGATATAATTGAATTTAAATTGGTTGTACATGAAGAGGACTAGCAGATGGTGAAGAAGATGACCATAAAAAAGAATCCATCTGGTAGATAAAAAAAAAAAAGAGGTAAAGATCACTGACCTAAAGTGGAAAAGTATATGTACAACGTCACTGAAATCGTCTGGTAAAAGTAGAGTGGTAGAGGAAAAGAAGACTGAAATCGTCTTGTAAAAGTAGAATGGGAGCGTACGAGAATACTGACGTTATTTGATAAATGTAAAAAGGAAATAGACAACACATACTGACATTTTATGGAAATGTAGAAAGGAAATAGACGAAATGCAATGATAATGTATACAGTGTACATGTAGGGACACAAGAAAATAACGTGAATGTGATGGGACTTGTTGCAAATACACAAAAAAGTAAACGAAAGCATGGACATCGTTCATATGAAAGACCAAGTATACACGACGTCACGCTTGATTCACTTTTACCTTACGTCAACAGACAATTAGGTCCACATCATATTCGCACAAAACTTTACTCTGTTCCATTTAGAGTTATTTGAAGAAGCCAAACCTTGTCCACACTTGGAATTTTCAACACCAGAATATAGACTGAACTCTATGATTATGGATGTTGCCAATCACAGGCTCTTTAAATCACCGCGGGTCATGGATGACATTCCTTCCCAACCATGCCGCCAGTTCCTTAAGCTCAAATTTACAAACACAGGAATAAATGCTGTCAACATAAGCAACATTCTTCGTCATAAAAGAGTTGTCTTGTATTCCAACATATTTCAAGGTCAAGTCTACACCCTGTATTTCCTACAAATATCCTTCTACTATTCCATCCAAAGTTTTTAATTATCAACAAACTTTGCAGTGCCTAGGCCACCTTGTACTTAATCCACCTACGTGTTTTTGTTCTTCATCTTCTTTCAACTATAGTCCAGCTGGACATGTCATTATTGCTGATGTTGATATAGTTCATAATAACCCTAGAGCGTTCGCCCCGCATGCGGAAGGCCGGGGTTCAAATCCCGGCCGCGACAGACCTTTAAAGTCCTTAAAGCAGGTAGTGACAGTTCCATCGCCAAACGCTCGGCATCAGGTGTGAATGTCACGGGTCCTCGGAGATGACATTAAAAACGGATGTCCCGTGTCACAGTAGCTGTGGCACGTTAAAGAGCCCTCACTGCTCAATGGCGGTAAGCGCCGAACAAAGGCCTAAATTTGCAGCCCTTCACCGGTCTTGGTGACGTCTTCATATGAGTGAAAAATTCTCGAGAGAAACGTTAAACAAGATACAATCAATCAATCAATCAATCAATTAAATCACTTATTTTAAAAGGTCCTAAATACAGGTAACCTCGGTCTTTCAATTGGCGACAGAACTTCGTCTCTATCAATATGAATTATGTCGATGATTATATCACACGATGGGATAAATTTGAAAAAGAAAGGACTTGATACATTGTCAAAATGGATTAAAAGTATAAGATGAATATTAAAACCCCGCATTAGACACCTCAAAACAAAAGTACGACCCATCTATCCTCCTGTGTTTAGAAAACAAGAAGTGAGGGATCAAAGAATTAGATAGGTTACATGAGGAATATGTTTTGGTTCCAGCTGACAAAGCTTGTAACAATATTATCTTTGTTTGCAAGGTTCATTATTACAACTGTGTTTTAAACTAACTTGGCATTGATTCCACTTTTGGTAATCGTACTTATACTCCAACTGCCCTTTCAAAAGAAATTCTTGAAATTCTTCAAAGCCATGCTTCAGGTTTAGACACATTTAATATCCCAGTCAATGGGTCGTATGAATATGAGTTGCCGTACCTATACTGGATTCCGGAACTTCATAAAAATCCTTACAAAGATGCATTGCTGGATCCAGTAAATGTTCTACCAAGCACCTATCTTTCTTCCTCACGAAAATATTAACAGCTGTGAAGGAGAAAGTTACGCGGGTATGTTAAGGCAGGTCATGATCAATTTATGAACGTAAACTGCATAATGTTTAAAACCTACACAGAGAGAGAGAGGGGGAGCTACTAACTTTTAAAAACTATTTTGGTTGTTTACATGAAAATATTTTGTATCATAACAACATGACAAACATGCGCTTCCGTATGACGTCATTGCATGACTGTTATAAATAGATCACGGATGTACCTTAATAGAAAATGGAAAAGTAGCACACTACCCCAGGATTTAAATATTGGTCTAACTGGCGATAATGACGATAAAACACCTATGGTTTATCAGAATTACTGATAGAATCCTACCACTTTCAGTAAGAAATAATTATTAAACATTTAAACACGAAACCATCTAGCCCATGTTTTACATTTTGCACTGGTGCTATGCATTTTTCTTTAAAAGTTTTCTTAACAGACGATTCTATCAGTAATTACCGTGTACATTAGTTTATTACACGGTGTACAAAAAGTATCTAAAAGTATGCGGAGTAGTGTGCTACTTTTGCAGTTTTATTTCAGTGTGTGACAGAGGAAAATCGGATCGATATGCTAAATAAATTGTCAGTAAATGAAATCAACATACCTTCATAATATAAATAAATTCTCAGCATTTCACATATATACATCCCATGTCATATATTTCAAATACTCCACATTTTGTTGATATTTACACGGCACAATTTAATAAATTCTTCACATGTGTCAACGTCACTCGATGTATGATTATGACGTCATCAGTTTACTTTCATATTGATCAGACAGAAACAAGAGGTACTGTGAGCAATGCTCACTAAGAATACCCCCGCTTACCCCAATCTCCCAAAGGGTGTTGTTAATAGGTATTAATTACCTCTTTCGTGAGTGTAATAATATGGTATGCCTTTGTAGAAGAAAATGGAAGATATAGTCCGAACACAAATCCATGGTATAAACCTATAATCTTGACCTTGAGATCAAAGGTCAAGGTCATTAATGTACATGACACATAGTCGCATGGTGATACACCCATATCTATGTCAAAACCCTATAATCAATTTTGACCTTGAGGTCAAAGTTCAAGTTGATATAGAGGTCATGAAGGTACCCGACACATCGTCTCATGGTGATACACTCATGTGTCAAATATGGTATGCCTATCTCAAAGAACAAAGAAGTTATGGCCCGGACACGAATCCATTGTAAAAAAAAACCTTTAATTTTGACCTTAATGTCAAGGTCATATAGAGGTCATGAAGGTACTCGACACATCGTCTCATGTTGATCCACGTGTGTGCCAAATATGGTATGCCTATGTCAAAGAACAAAGAAGTTATAGCCCGGACACGAATCTGCACGGACAGACAGACAGACAGAGTGGTTCCTATATACTCCCCAGAACTTTGTTCGGGGGGTATAATTACAAGACAGCAGTACAACATTCCATATTTCTTTGGATCTTACGGTAGTAGCTGCATGGTAAACAATATATGTTTGTAAAACACATATGCCCCCCATGGTGCAAAATTGAAAAGGGTTATACACACACACATCATTTAATTGAGAGTAGTATCATCAATTCAAAATATTGAGCAGACAATATCTTCCTATGTCAAGAGTGGATTGACCATGTGACCTAAAAATCAACAGGGGTCATCAACTCCTGAAGATGTACCAGTGTACCAAATTTGATGTCTGTCAAGCAAAGGGTTCTCAAGATATTGAAGGGACAGTATATTCCTATGTCCAGTTTGACCCTTGACCTTTGACCATGTGACCTCCAATTCATTAGTAGTCATCTTCTCCTGATGATATACCAGTGTACCAAGTTTGATGTCTGTCAAGCAAAGGGTTCTCAAGATATTGAACAGACAGTATATTCCTATGTCCAGTTTGACCCTTGACCTTTGACCATGTGACCTCAAATTCAATAGGGGTAATCTTTTCCTGAAGATATACCAGTGTACCAAGTTTGAAGTCTGTCAAGCAAAGGGTTCTCAAGATATTGACCGGACAGTATATTCCTATGTCCAGTTTGACCCTTGACCTTTGACCATGTGACATCAAAATCATTAGGGGTCATCTTTTTCTGAAGATGTACCAGTGTACCAAGTTCGATGTCTGTCAAGCAAAGGGTTCTTAAGATATTGACCAGACAGTATATTCCTATGTCCAGTTTGACTCTTGACCATGTGACCTCAAAATCAATATGGGTCATCTTCTTCTAAAGATATACCAGTGTACCAAATTTGATGTCTGTCAAGCAAAGGATTCTTGAGACATTCAGTGGTCAATATATTCATATGTCCAGTTTGACCCTTGACCTTTGACCATGTGACCTCAAAATCAATAGGTGTCATCTCCTGATGATGTACCAGTGTACCAAGTCTGATGTCTGTCAAGCAAAGGGTTATCAAGATATTGAGCGGACAGTATATTCCTATGTCCAGAGTAGATTGACCCTTGACCTTTTGACCTGAAAAACAATAGGGGTCTCTTCTTTTTATAACCAACCCACATATGAAATATCATTACAATCAAGTGAATGGTTCTCAAGATATTGAGCGGACAACTCGTGGTCTACCACATGGGGTTAAGACCAGCAGTTTGACCTTGACCTTTGACCACGTGACCTGAAAATCCATAGGGATCATCTACTTTCTAAGGAAAGCCTCTGTTATCAATTTTGGCTATTATCAAGCAATGGGGTCAAAAGATATTGAGCGGACAACACATGGGCTTAAGACCAGAGGTTTGACCTTGACGGAGGTCAATAGGGATCATCTACTCTCCAAGGGCAACCCTTGTACCAAGTTTGGTAGTTATCATGCATAAGGGTAAAAAATTATTGAGTGGACAACACATGGTCTACCACATGGGGTAAAGACCAGCAGTTTGACCTTGACCTTTGACCATGTGACCTGAAAATCAATAAAGATCATCTACTCTCCAGGGGCAACCCCTGTACCAAGTTTGGTTGTTATCAAGCAAAGAGGTCGAAAGATATTGAGCGGACAACACATGGTCTACAGACCGACCGGCCGACAGTTGCAAAACAAGATCCCCCTCTTTTTCAAAGGGGGGCACAAAAATATACTGTAGTTCCTCAGTGACAATATCTTCGTGTTCTTTGGTGATCAGTTCTTCCAACAGTCTGTTGGAATTCCCATGGGCAGAAATTGTGCTTCTTTGTTAGCTGACCTGTTTTTATATCTTAAGGAAGCAGAATTTATTCAAAGCCTTCGACGCGAGAAGATTGGTTGATTGATTGTATCTTGTATAACGTCCCTCTCCAGAATTTTTCACTCATATGGAGACATCAACAATACCGGTGAAGGGCTTCAAATTTAGGCCTATCCTCGGCACTTACGGCCATTGAGCAGTGAGGGTTCTTTAGCGTGCCACACCTACTATGACACGGGACAGGACTATGAAATTCACATTTGATGCCGAGCGTTTTAACGATGGAACTGTCACTACCTGTTTTCACGACTTAGGTCCGCCGTGGCCAGGATTCGAACCCCGACCTTCCGCATGCAGGGCGAACACTTTATCTCTATACCAACGTGGCGGTGTAGAACAAAAAATATCTTGCCGTGGCCTTCAATTCGACATTTAGATATATCGGCGATGTTTTATCTATTTTAAAACAATAATAATTTTCATTCATGTGTCGATTACCGCCGCGGTGGCCGAGAGGTTAGAGCGTTCGCCCCGCATGCAGAAGGCCGGGCTTCGAATCCCGGTCGCAACAGACCTAAGTCGTTCAAACAGGTAGTGACAGTTCCATCGCCAAACGATCGGCATCAGGTGTGAATAGGCCTAAATAGAAGCCCTTCACCGGTCTTGGTGACGTCTCCATATGCGTGAAAAATTCTCGAGCGAGACGTTAAGCAAGATACAATCATATGTCGATTCGATTTGAACTCGAAATAAAAGACACCACTTCTGCTTCATACTTAGATATTTTATTGAAAGTACATATTAACGGCAAACTAACAATTCAACTTTATGACAAACGGGATTATTTCAGCTTCTCCATCGTCACTTCCCATATCTATGTAGCAATATTCTATTATCATCTGCATATGGTGTTTATATCTCTCAACTGATTCGATACGCAAGAGCTTGCCCTGTGTATGGTCAGTTTTTAAATTGAGGCAGGCCACTGACAAACAAGTTGATGGTGCAGTAATTTCAGCAGTCTCGTTTAAAGTCAGCATTTCGCTTCTATGGTCGTTATAACGATCTAGTTTGCCAATACAACCTTTCATTGGGTCAAATGCTATCTGACGTATTTCATACCGATTGTTTGGCCGTTCTTGGCACACTGATTTTGACTACGGATAACTCCGTTTACCTGATCAAGATATAGGACTCACGATGTGTGTGACTGGTCGACAGGGGATGGTTACTCTTCCTAGGCACCTGATTCCACATCTGGTGTGTCCAGGGGTCCGTGTTTGACAAGCTCTTTGATTTTGTATTGCTTATAGGAGTCATGAGATTGATCATTGTTTGTTATCTTCACCTTTCATGTATTATCACTTCAAATATGGGGTATTTCCATTTTTAAAGAAAGTTCCTGGCCTATGAAAGGTGAAGATAACAAACAGTGATCAATCTCATAAGTCCTATAAACAATACAAAATAGAGAGTTGGGCAAACACGGACCCCTGGACACACCAGAGGTGGGATCAGGTGTCTAGGAGGAGTAACCATCCCCTATCGACCAACCATACCTGCCGTGAGCCCTATATCTTGATTAGGTAAACGGAGTTATCTGTAGTCAAAATCAGTGTGCCAAGAACGGTCTAAGAATCGGTATGAAACACGTCAAACAACATTTGACCCAATGATAGGTTGTATTGACAAACTAGATCGTTAGATCCTATAGTGCGAAACTGTTCCCTGCTACCTTAGAGTGACTAAGTTTTAAAAAAATTATTTGGCAATTCGTATCATTGTGGATTTGGATATGGTAAACTCTGCCGACGCCGACAACGAAAAACAAAATGATTACTGCAAGAACACGATCAAAATACATTTTTTTAAAGCCGCAATCTTAAGACCAGAATATGAAAATGAGAGAGCTATATAAATCCGTACTTGTCATGATTTCTAATAATGTTTTAATATGATTTGGAAGTTTTGAAGTTCAAACAATAGTCGCAATTTTGGGAATTTTCATTATGGCTATAAACTAAAGAATGTCAGCAACAGGGGAGACAAAATGTATTTCCATCAATCATACAACAGAGAATATCTCATCGGGTGAGTATTGACGATTAGGCTGTGGAAACTGATTAAGATAACGATTTATCCTAGATTCATGGGTGTGAAATCATTCAAATTGTTCATTCCACCTGAACGGAATGATTTCAAATGATGCATCCAGGATTTTCCTGTACTCTTTCTCTCTGCATCGGCCCATGTTGGGTTATGATCAATAACAACCTCTTGCATGTCTTGCCAAACGTTACCTTCTTTGTTGAAGAGTTCTCCTACGGGTTCGGTCACGCGCTTGGTTTTGATGGTTGATAGGTGGTTGTTGGTTGTAAGGCTAATATTTGTAGTTTCCCCAACATTTTGTTGGCCACATGGTTTACAGTTGATGAGGTATAGGCAATTGTTGGTTTTACAGGAGAGTTGGCCCAATGTTTTGCAAGTTTTGCCAGTAGTATAGGTTTGGAACGTTTCTGATTCATGGCTATTTACAAAGCAAACAGCACTTGGCAGAGCAAGTTGAAAAGCCTCCATTGGGTAGAGGGTTGTCCAATCTGGCGCTTACCACCAAATCCTTGATATGTATAGAGAGAGAAAGAGAGAGAGAGAGGGGGGGGGTGTCAATTATGCATCACAGTACCCTACAATAAATGGGAAAAAGGGTTTTAAAAATTAAACATACTAGTAATACGTAAGTGCTTTCATTTTGATCATTAAACGTTTTAAAAACGTAATTTTTTAAAATGTAAAATGTCTAATGATCAAAATGTAAGCACTTGCATTTTGCTAGTATTGTTAATTTTTTAACTCTCTCTCTCTCTCTCTCTCTCTCTCTCTCTCTCTCTCTCTCTCTCATATATATATATATATATATATATATATATATATATAAGTAATAGAAATTATCTACTTATTGTTCTCGTAGAATACAGTGGCCCTTTTCAAAAAAAATCTTACGATTAAGATGAAAATTTTAAAACACTGCCAGTCTTTTATAATTCTTCACTCGTATATTTTTGAATGCACAAGCTTGGATATATGGTAGATGAGAACACTGATATTCTTACTCAGGGCACAGTTGCACTCAGTTGAGTATAAAGTATAAAAATGGTTTGTGAACATGGTCACAGGTACACAGATGATTAACAAATAGCATAGGAAAATTCCGACGTTTAAAAATATCAATTAATCCAGAATCCCAATGATGTTTATGTAATGTATATTTTCTTTCTTTCTTTCTTTACGTAGCTTACACTCTGTTAAAGAACAATTAATGTGAATCGCATAATGTCCAATTTTTCTCTCAATTACATGACCGTTTTTGCCAGAACAAAGTGTAACGAAGTGAGTATCCTAAAAGCACGAATTGAATACCTATTCTAAAGTATTAAAATCTAGCATAGGGTTATGTTGTCTCTGTTGGTGAATTATTAATTGTATCATCATTTAGAATTTCAACAAAAATAGATAACGTATTTTATACGGTATTAAGATGGACCCCCAAAAAAATCAGATTTTCTTAAATATATTATAGAATTTATCAATACATAATAGGAATCTTATAATTTATCTATGTTAAGCAAATTGCTGAAATATAATGTTTCATGTATTTCTTGAAGGCAGTGAGCTTTTATTTCTAATTCTTAAACACTCCCTCTAGCCGTGCCTAGAAGATAAAGGGGATTTGCAAGCATATTAAACTAGTACAATCTGTATGTTTTCATACCAACCATCTTATATTTCTACACAAACTTTCTCAATGGGCTACAGCCATCTTATCAGCATCAATCGCATCATCTGGTCAAAAACAACCTTTTTTGTATTATATTTCCCCCCTCATTTATGTATGAAGCATTAAGTAAATATTTATTGAATGTGAAGAAGAGAGGACATAAACAAAAGAGAATCGCACAGGTATTTGAGTAGCTTCTAGCTAGTTTTAAAAATCCTTAATTCTATTTTGAATGAAATGAAAAGAATTTCTCACGCCATTTATCAGCAGAACTATAACAGATCACAGATTGGGGGATAAGAGTATAAAATGAATAATTCATAAAGAGTTTTAAAACAGATCAACACAGTTTACCATGACTTTGGTATAGCATAATGTTATATTGTCCATAAAGGTGAAAAATGTATGGTGTGCAACAGAAACGACAATTCATTTTTATAAGAGAGAGAGAAATATGAAATATTGTTTTTTGTCAATAGTTACAACTTTTTCAGTTAAAAACAGAAGAAGTGGAAATATACAACACTACTATAGTATTAAAAAAGCCTACGTATCTCATTTTATTCAGAGAAGATATGCATTTGAATTTTACAAATTGTAAAAGATAACCTTAAGAACGAAATAATTTGAAACGAGAAACAATTAGATAGAGACTCATCATCCTTACATTTACCTACCAGGAAAAAAATGCAATAAGATTGCTTTTAGCAGACGACGGGGTAACGATACAGACCCGCTTACGATCACGTGCTTAAGAACAGGTGAGCAGGACCCTGTCGTGTGTCTTTTGGAACTCGGCGACCGTTCCATCTACACAAATCTCTCATTTATAAATTGATGTGGGGAGCTACATTAATCTAACGATCTCCCGAGAGAGAAGACTTAAGAGAGTTTCTAGAAGTTTTTGTTCAAAATGAATTGCCAAAGGTGTTTTCATTAATAAAAGTGTTTATAAGTTATTTCTATCAATGTTTTCTTTTGTTTTTAATTTCATAATTGACCTCCCAACATCAAACGACTTCAGAAGCATGATATTAAAGTTCTATGCAATATTGTGATGATATTCCAATACGTAATTGCGGTGGTGATCTCAGGTTGATTCTAGAGTACCAATGCATAATTCACCAGATCAATGACATACATTAAGATAACCCCGGTTGCAAGAAAACGTGCAACTATTAAAGTATTTTTTCATACACATATAGTATATAAAATGTCAAGTTCCGATCTTTTTGCACTATTTGATGTATAGCTAGAATAAGTAAGAAAATCGCTTATCTTTGTGACGTGTAGATCTGTCACCTGTTTAATGTTCATACATGTAACAGGCGGTAAAGCATCATGCGTTTATTCCTGATCCTTACAATTATGAGAAAAAGTATAACTGAGCAAGTTTATATATATATATATATATATATATATATATATATATATACATATGTATATATATATATTATAGTAAAATTCAGATTTATATACAGTTGTATTTTCTATTACTGAAATGAGGTACGTAGGATTTTTGAAGTGTAATATTTTTTCATTTCCACTTCTTCTATTATTAACTGAAAGAGTTGTGAATATCGGCAAAAAAGCAATATTTCATATTTTCCTTCTCTCTTCCCCCATTGCCGTTTCTGTTGCTCAGCATAGATTATTAAGAGTACACACACTGCTTCCTATCACGATAGGATAGGCACTGTAAATAAATTTAGCACTATTTTCTTGAATTTACACTCTTGGACTGATATGTGTTATATATATATATATAATTACGTATGTATACAGGACTGGTGAGGAACTGGGGATTGTCCCCTCCTTCTATACATACCTCGACCGTATCGGTCTACTTGTGATACACTATCAAAGATGACTCAGAAACATTCCCACCGTTGGGTGATTTTCAATGGAAATGACGAATTAGTTAAAACCTATCAGAAAATTGACCAGTACCTTAATTTAACTTATCTGAAATTGAAGGTACATTAATTTTTATTTCACAACTACTTGATGGTACATATCTACTCACAGCTCTGACCAAAAGAATCCGGAAGAAATTCTTGGACAATGAGGGCATGGGACATTTATTTTTTAATTATGTGAAATTGCAACCGCTATTTGAAAATAAAACACTTTTATTTTTGAAATTGCCAACAACTGCATGATAAGATATAGTATGTGGGATACGTCAGCATGCGGCCTGAATATAGAATATCATAATGTTCCTTCAGGGACATCTTATATAACTTTTAAATAAACGTGTATAAGACATGTATAAAACTCTGAAATCTCAACTATGACATTCTTAAAAGAAATGTTCCACAAAATCAAAGTACATTTGATTATTATTTATACCAAATTAAGAGGACACTTAAAGAACTCTAGACCCCAATAAGACCTTTGAAATAACAAAGATTTGAGTCTTACGATAAAAAAAATACCAGCATATGGATTCTCAATTTATTTTAAATTACACCTGTCATCTTTGAGTCAACAGAATTAAAATTTTCTGTAAATGTAAAACAAACAAATGTGAAAATGAAATCTGTTGTAGAAGTTCGTCGAGTTGTCTAATGGAGGAGTCTTGTTTTCTCAGAGTGACCATGGACTGACGACGACCGTGACAGCGGGGATTACGGCCAATAAAACACGGCACCGGACACAAATGGCGAGATGAACGGGTGTTTGTCTGTTGCCTAATCCATTTTATTTCACATGATCACCTCCGTGTCAATTTAACACAAATTGATTTTTGGAATTTTACACTAAGCTATAGGTGCTGGTCAAAGATAGTTGTGTACTTTCGTATGGGTATATAATTGTCTATTAACTCAAATAAAACTTGAAATAGATAAAGATATAATCAAAATAAGTGCATGTTTTGTTAATCTTTACAATTAATTGCTAGAACTTTTTTTATACTCTAAAAGATTGTTTTTCAAGTAGACTGGTGTTGTTTTCTTCCCAGCATGCAGTTTATTATGTGATTTTACATGGGATTTGCACATTCATTCGGAAAATTACAGTACATTAATTTTGTTATACAATATCTATTGTCTAGATAATCCTTACATGGTTTTGATAATGCTTCACATTCTAAAATATAGTGAAAATCATATTATATCTATATCTGTGTGTGATCCACAATGCGCAGTGAGAACGAATTATATATATACAGGTATAATACATGCACATACGTATATATAATCTTTCATTGAGTGGAATACTTGTCCACCCTCCTGCTTCAAATGGAAGTTCTAATTTTCACAATTATTCTTCTAAATTTAAATAGAAACTACATACGTGATTTTCATTATCAAATTTTGATTTAAGTTTAAGAATATATAAACGTGACCTTTAGAGGAATTACATGTATCTCTACCGACAGGCCACTCCTGTATTTATATATAAACATTTCCTTTAACCTTTGTTTTATAGCGGCATGTAGTAATCCATTTGACATTGATAAAACGTCAAAAATAACACCTGAATCTAAAACGTTTTGAATAACAAATCCATGGAATCTTAATATTTTCAACAAACTTATTTCAACTATAAAAAAACAGAGTATTGTGTGACTAAAATCTTTCGTTAGAACGAATATACAATTTTTGTTTTCATGTCTTTTAAATATTTTTGACCCATATGTGTAAATTTTCCACCACAGGGAGCGACAGTCACGCCCTCTATAAAGGTAACGAACCATTCATCGATCCCTTTTTAATGACCTCAAATTTTCAAGTCACACTTGGGTTTTAAAAGCATCTCTACTACCAGTGTGTTTAACTAAAAATAAAAATAAGTAAAATCAAATGGAATGTGGATCAATGTAGATATATATATATATATATATATATATATATATATATATATTAGGGAAATGTTCAGTACGTTACAAACATATTAGTAAGGAATGTCACAAAGGGATTGAATGTTAAGTGCAGTGGTTAGAAGGAAAGAATTGAACATTACAAAGTTACTATTGTACTCTTATGGAGTATGATGTTGCCACTTCATGACGTCACTCTTTTTATTTCATCTGCAATCTATATATAAAAAGTTGGGGTGTCTGGTTAACTAAGTGGTTAAATAACACACTCGCCTCCCATCGCTGTGACCCGAGTTCGATGCCCAGGACCGACAGTCGTTGTATGTGAAAGGACATAATGTGATCACCCACTCTGGTTTCCCCCCACATCAAAGACCCCTTTCCGTAAATATCCGAGCTGACCAGAATTGATATGAAGTGTACAACTTTACTTTTCTAATTGTCGTTAAGGTAGCAGGGGACAGTTTCGCACTATAGGCCCCGGTCAACTTTTTCAAAAAATGGAAATACCCCATATTTGAAGTGATATTACATGTGTAAAAATGTATACAATAATTTTAGGATGCATGTCAAATGTAGCTGAGTGCTTAATAAAAATGTTGATATACAACATGTAGGTGTCACCATGATTCCTAGCATATAGATGGGTGCAAATACGAAACTAAGACACGTGGTCAGTTGCTGAAGAAATTCTGGTGAAAACATGCAGGGTCTAGCAAAAGGTCTGTAGCTGTGAGGGAAGGTGGATGGCCCCATATAAGAGGTAGATTTTTGAGAAGGGCAGATAGGGTTCTTGATTGTGCACAGTGTCGAAATCCCCATGTTTGTACTGTGATGGTGTGGGGGTGGTGCGGATTAGCCCAAATGAGGGAAAATCAAAGCAAAAAAGGGGAATCTGCTCAGAGCATGTTTTGTGCACCAGCACCAGTATTTATAGATTACATGTAATTTAGGGCCATAATTTATTAACTACACTAATATGAAATACAAGTATTGACATAAAAGGGAAATGTGATTTTCCATTAGTCTGTCATAATCTGACTTTGGTGTATACCCCCTATCCACATGTTTCAAAACCAAAGAAACTGTCCCCTGCCACCTAAATAAAGTTTAAACTATCGTATAAAAAGTTCTGCACATTTAAATCATAGTAAAATATTTGGCAGAGGAAACAAAATGGTTGAGCGGAGAATCGGTGATGGAATAAGGAGTGCTTCACAAGCAAACTTTGCCGTCAGAGATTTGGCAGATTACACTGTATCGTATTATCCTGTAATTGCTATGTAGGTGGAATATTGAAGTTGTGTATATGTTTTCCTCATCGACAAGATAAGAAGCAACAGTCAGAGTGCGTCCAAAGGGAGATAACTTGAACGGTTCGTTTAGAGTATTTACAAACATTGATGATAGAAAATGCAAGTCTGACATCCTTCAAACATTTCGATTACGGAGACTTCAAAATCTGTGTTTTATTTCTCTTCCTAGCGCTCTGTTTTGAAATTAGACTTTGTGCAGACGTCATACTCCCCCGCATAATTTTGAGGAAAAGTATCACATATACCTGTATGCCAAAATCTGTATATTCATAAGCAACTTTAGTTAGGTTGTCACAACAGACCTCATCTATTTACAAACTAACTTAAAAATATATATACTCCTTGGTTGCTTGAAAGTTTTCTCTCTTATTTTATTCGATTTATTTTAAAATCAATGTAAATTATGTTGTAAAAATTCTTGAACACCCCACTTCTCGATCCATGCGCCAAACGATAAGCAATTCTTTCCCACTTAGAAATTACGATTTATAAATTACCAGACGTGGAATGTTTCTAACGTTTACACCCTCACTTTCAGAAGGATCTATAACAAGTCTCTTAGGATGAAACTGCCATTCAGAGGACTGAAAGTCCTGCAAAGATGACTGAATGGCAGGGCTCTGTCATTGAGTTTACGGAATGGCATAGTTTTATCCTGTGTCTGCAGTGATATAACACAACACTTGAAATACTGTCATCTCATGGCAATGATTTCCGTAAATTCTAATCTCTAGTGGATATTCGGAATCCCCGATGCGTGAAAAAGTCTATAGAACACGCAAACTTCTTCTTGTCGTCACTCTTTTGTGTCTTAAACATGACATTTTGTAGACTCAAATATTTGAGAATAGAAACTGAGGCCATCCTTAAAAATATCTTCGTTTCCCGCACCCGACCCGCCATTTTCAACATGGGTCGGTCGGTCGGTAGATTTTTTTTTTCCTAATTGAATGTCTGTCCAAAGCATTCATATATGGTTTCATGACAGTGTAGTTTGTTTGATATTCGTAGGATTGGTTAACTATATATCGTTAACCGATTGGTGACTGTATTATCTGCCATAATACTATCCATCTCATTGCGATCCAGCCTCACCCTCCAACACCTCCCAAATGCATCAACATAGTGAAGTTGGAAGTGTGTTGTAGCAACATACATTTGCTCCGTATGGGACGTATGGGTTGTCACATGGTTTAAAAATAAATAAATATAAAAAATAAGGACCATCGTGTACCAACACGTCTAATGACTGTGGTACTGTCTTTTGATGGCTGGACACATACATGTGGTCATATGTCATAAATCATAATTAAATAAAGAAGTAACTTATAAATGAGTAATACAATTGATAAAGAAAATTTATTATAATAATTTTTATTTGATTTATTTAATAATTTTAATAATAATTTATGTTTAATATATTATAATTTTTTATAAATAACAGAATATTTAATATTTATTTGGATTTTAATAGAAGGTAATAATTAGTAATATTAGTAACAGGTAATAGTAATAGGGATGTAGGTATGTATATACATGTGAAATAACTAAAATATATACAGAAAAGAAATAGGGTAGGGTCGCCAAAGAAAATTTTGATAATAGAGTGCTACTAGTTATTAGTTATTAATCATAAATTATGCCATACAACAATTTTGAGATCGTCATTAGGCAAGAATTTTGAGGTCATCATCAGGTGCTACACCTCATACCCTGTACCATGTTTCTGTAGCTAGATCCAGCTAATATAGCACGACATGGCTCCCTAACTCTTATTCGATAGTATGTATTATGTATGTAAACTAAAGATGTATATCGTAATAAAATAATAAAGTAAAAGAAGTTAATGAGTTAGTTCATATAACAAATTAGTATGACATGGACTAAATTAATGACTATATTAATGGCTATAATAATTGATTTTAAAATTAATGTATACCCGTGATATTACAGCATAATAATTTACATATAAACACACATTTACATATGCACAGATATATACACATAATATAATAATAATTGTAATCCATACATATGGACATATCCGTATTCATATAAAGAGAAACGAGGGAAAGAAAGAAATAAAGAATTTTTTTTGGGCGTAAGCAGGATTCGTAACCGCCCACATATAGATGGTAGGCCGTGTGATCTTGAGCCCAACGCTCTAACCACTCGGCCACGGAGTCCATACGTTATTAAATGCCAAAAGTTCATTAGAATGCTGTAAAATTAAGTTTAATATAATAATTATTAATGTTTGTAAATTTATATGTTGTAAGTTTAGATGTTGTAAGGGTTTGTAAGCATATACGATAAGAAACTTTTAGTTATGGTAGTAAATATTTGTTAACGTTACAGTGCTATAAAGATTGCGTATAAATTTATAATGTTAAACGGATTTCGTATAAACATTTAAACGATGAAAGGACGTTTTCCGATGTATTGCTCAGATCTATCTTTCGAATAGTTTTGGTTACGATCTCACGGTCGTCCCTAAAAATTGTGACAGAAAACACGGCGAACTTCGCCATGTTTTCAAATTATGACTGTTTGGTCGTAAAAATTTCTCTTTCGGAGCAACTCCGTTTTTGTCCATACTTTGTGTGTTGGAATTGGCCGAGTAGTTCCGGTTATCCACAGAATTCTGTACAAGGGAAATAACTCCAAGGCTCAAAATAATATACAGAACGATTCCGGTCAAGATCCGGTTTAAAAAAAGAAAAGAACGTCCAATGACCGAAAGAAAAAAAATTCGGTCGCAACGTTTTCACACGGTCGGTCGGGTGCGGGAAACAAAGCTATTTTTAATTTTGGCCCGACTTTGAGAATTTTTCTTGTGTCACCTTTATTATGACGGTCGCTGAGTCTAAATTAAGATTAGGGGAGTTGAGAATATTCTCCAAGACTTCAGAACATTTTCAGACTAAAAAAATGTTTCGTGACGATCTAGGGGAGCTGTAGTTCTGTAGCAGTTTTATTTTCTATCATTGATGCAAGTATAGATTTACAAATGTACGTGATTATTGGTGAATGAGAGATATATATGCGCGATGATACTGATATAAAAATTCTATCTGCCAAAACAAAACAAGGCAAATTTATATTACAACATTTAATACATTCAGTATTGTATACAAGTAGTATATCTAGACAAGAAGAATATCAATCTCTCACCAGAGGGCGTGAAGCTTGCGTATCGCGCCCTCTGGTGAGAGAATGGAGGAATATATGAGGTAACAGTTATGATTATGCTACGTTATTATTAAAAATAATGGAGTAAAACATAATAAAAGATTCTAAAAATAATCAAATTTGAAAAAATAATGCGTAGAAATGTGCACAATGTCAAAAATAAGATACATGTTAAATATATAGATGTAAATATAAAATGTGAGAGAAAACTTTGTATCGGATTCAATATCATATAGCGGTATATCATAAATATCATTCCTTGAGCAAACAAATAAAGCTTATGTTACCATTCATACCAACACAACAAGTAGTTTTACATTTCAGGAATTAAGTCAAATATGAATACTAAAGGAGGTACATGCAGATCTATGATATGATGTAAACTAAAGTGTAGAGGGCTGTGAAACTATCCAAGGTAACTAAAATAAACCAGAGCCATGGCGATAACAAAAACTACTAAGAATTTGTGGACGGTATGGAAGAAAAACCACGAGAAGCTCCGAGAGTTATGAACCACATGAGGACCTTCAAGGCATCCGTAGATGGCAGCTAGCGTTAGCGCTAAAACAAAGGCATCCTCCCAGCGACCAACAGACCAAAAGGAGCTGAAATAGGGATGGTATAACTCTTTACATGTGATAATACTTTTCTTTCGAATTTATAAGCAAATAGATCATAGATGATCTACCATTGTCCAATTAGCCTCGTTAATTTCCATTTCTACTTACTCCATGATAAACTTGACAGCAATGACTAGCCCGGCGTCACACACAATGGCGGCTAGCATGTAGCGGTCCCCAGTCCTACGTCCCCATGGTGAGTGGTTATTGTACCAGAATGTACTGACCACTTCTGCCAAAATACCAGCTATTATCATAGACAAACTGAATTGGATTCTCAGTTCTGCCATAATTCTGAAAAATGTACAGTATCAGAATTAGAAAGGTTCAGAAAATATATTGCATAATATACAAGTATGTTATCAAGAACAAGCATCACATCAAAGGTAAATAAAAGGGGTGCAAGGACGTCCGTCTGTTCGTCCGCCTCTCTATCAGTTAGATAATTATTGTAAGATCATAAAAACGTTGCTTGTGAACAACACTGAGTCATGGTGATTTCGTCATTACGATCAACGTCACTGGCTATTTATCTATTGGATATTTACTAAAAGAACCAGATCTATTTTAATATATCATTTTTGCAGAAATTTCATTTGGCTATATTACACAACTTTTTAGCAGGCTATTATATCGGTTGGGTTCGAATTTGGCCAGTTGCGTATCTCAGGTTCAAACCCCCGATCAACGATATCTGTTGAATCCAGATTTACGCGGTGCAGACAGGTAGAGCTGAGGTAAGAACGGCTCAGAATTACGATTAATGATGAATCAGGTGTGCTGGTGGTTTAAACCCAGCTTCATGTATTTGAGTGCAGTGGACAGGCTTCATTATCATCTTGTAGACGGATTAATTAGAAGAGAACAAGTTGTTAGAGACAGACCTAATTTCACGTATCATAATGATACAGATTTTATAGACATATTTCGACTTAGCAAAGAGCCTGTTTTGTCTATTCTAAACTACAGATGAATATTGATGATTTGGGCGATTCATCGGTCTCTCCATTGAATCAACATCTAATAACTTTGAGATACCGATATTATGCAACTGGAAACTTGTTATCAGTAAATGACGGTTTGTTTGAGGTACACAAATGTGCTGGGTCGAGAATCAGGAAGAACATTTCGCATGCAGTAGCTTCTTTGGACAATAATCATATAAAATTTCTTGGAAACAGAATAGAGTGCTTATGCAACAAAGTAGCATGCCTGGTGTTGTGGGACAGATAGATTGTACCCACATTCCCATTATTTCTCTAGGACGGGATAATGCTGAACTGTTTAGCAATAGAAATGGTTATTTTTCTAATTAATGTACAGGCAATCTGTGACCACGAACTCTTTAAATGTGGTACAGTGGCCCGGCAGTACTCACGACAGTCGAATGTTTGAGAATTCTAATATTTTGTGCGAAGTTTGAGAAGGAGAAATAAATGGAGTTTTTCTTTAAAACCGTTTTGCTATCATTGTCTTTATTCTCAGTGATATCCCTCCTGGAATCAATTGATTCCAATAAACGGTCTTTTCTCATACAGTAAAATTTGGAGACTTGCAATTTTTGGACATCCTTCTATTTGTACAGTCGAAAGTTTGGATCTGACAGGTAGTTTTGAAGCGAGCATTGAACGGAATATTACATCTAAGGGTATCAGGAGAAGTCGTACCCAGGAGAACTCGTACCCAGAAATTTGGGTACTCGGTACTCGGGTGCGAGTTCTCCTAGAGAAGTCGTACCCGGGCCCAATTTCTGGGTACGAGTTCTCCTAGGTACAGGTTCTCCTGGGTACGAGTTCTCCAGAATTCCATTTAAGTAGGTAACTCCAACACAACCAGCCAAAACTAGTAAATTCGACTCCGAAAATTTTCTGGATCCACCACTCGTGACCACAGCATCTTTTATTCCAAGAAAGATAACTCTTGATTATGAAATCAAACAAAAAGAAATGTGGAAACGTCCACGCCCCTTTTCATATCGCGGTTAAAGTTAGGAGTGTTGAAAAAATCAATTCGTCATACAAATCTATTTCTATCAAATCAAATATGAAATCATTGTGCATTGTCTAAAAATTCAATGCTTTCAAAAATAGGCCTATTGGCGATCGAGATTCCGCAGAAAAATTCAATATAGAAACAGATACGACCGGATTCCCAGTACGTACCCCGTCGACACAATGAAAACAACAGAAAATCATATTGAATATCATAATGTTATAAGCTACATTCTAAAGACTGAAGTTTCGTGTGAACCGTGTACTTCAGAAGAACCCAACAATGCAATGTTTTGTTTACATAGGCCTATAGGTTTGCAACGCCAACGGTGCACTAGCCTTACCTAGATCTAGACAAATATCTAGAAATGTGAGCCAACGTTACCATTCCTCGTAAACTGCATGTAATATTGATACTCAAAGATAAAGTTATTGCATGTAACTCACCTTCGTAAACGTTGTCAATTCTAACGGTTTCAAAAATTAACTTCAGCTTGTTCGTATTGTGCGTGAACTAATTTTGGTAAACCAATGAAAAGTTTCCCGTTGCAGTTAGGTGATTGCCAACAATTTGTATAACTTTAAACTCTTTATTAGTATGTAGTCCGATGTGGTCTAGTGGTTAGGATTTCTGGTTTTCACCCAGACGGCCCGGGTTCGATTCCCGGCATCGGAACGACATTTTTTCTCTCTCTCACTGCGAGAAATCTGAAGATTTTTATTTTGTTGTAAAAATGTGCTATTAGTTATATGATAGTTTTGTATGTAACTTTAACTATAGTCATTGATAAGATTTTATCAAAATAAAGATTTCGGTTCTATTGAATATAGGCCTAAAGCATCATAAAGAAATAAATTTATGTACAGGAAGACAATAAATAATGTGATTTTGCTTCATTCAGAGCCTTTGGGTAGGTTTTTAAACACAAATATTAATTAACAAAAGCTTATAAACATTTTTTCTGTCATTAAAATAGTAAATCACAATATTTTGCAACAATTTTTTTCCTTGAAGTGACGCGATGTCCTCGTTGAATTCTGTGTGTGTGTTTTAGACAAAAATTATCCAATCCAAATTTTATAGCTTGACATTCTCTCAGAACAGATCTTTTTCATTCATTCTTTATTTCCTCCATGTGGAGATATTGCAATATAAGTTAATATACAATTACATATACATGAATATTACATTTTGAACAGACATACAGTGTATATATATATATATACAAACAAAAAGAATATAGAAGAATAAACATATATACACTACCCTTAAAGTATGTGATGGATAGGGGGCAGATAACGGCATGGTGTTTGACAGCTAGGGAGGCGATACCTGTAACTGAGCCAGAGCTCTCTGGTAATGCGCAGCTGCGCTTCGAACAAGATTGAAGTTAAGTAAGCGGAAGGTTTGATTATTGGTTTCATGTATTGTATACCGCCCCAGAAGAACAAGAAACATTTCATTTTCTGTCAATCCGCATAACTCTGCACATAGGCGTATGTCAAAACAGTTTGTGATCACGTTCCACCAATTGTTCCTAATAATTGCAGTTGCAGGACATGCGCAAGAGGAATGTTGAAACACATTAGAGAAAGACCTTCCACAAAGAGAGCAATTTTGGAATTGGTCCATTGAGCACGTATTGGTGCACAGTTTGCATATGAATTTGCAGAGTTCAATTTCCTAGTAGTTTTTTGCTAAAAACCAGATAGACGACGGTTTTGAGTCTGAGAAAATTTGTATAAAGGAAAGAAATTCACGGTCGTGCAACATTCGTATTTGACGCTGAGATAGATGCGAGGTCATGACTCTACCACGTACCATATTCTTCCAGTTCAGCTTCGAAGGGAAGGATCCATCCTCCAGAAATTTCCATAAATGGGAAACAAGATCATATGATTGGAGAGTCTTCACAATATCGGGAATAAAACCAGAATGAACATCGGAGAGACTGTACAGATAGGAAAAAAGTTTTGCGAGAAATATTGACTTCGTTAATGTTTTTGGATTCAGACGACATAATCTTCCAAAGAATAAAAGTTTCCGCACGTCAATTTAAGCACATATGGGTACAACATTGAAAAGTGATTCGCACATACCTGACCTGCATAACTTTGGTAAATGAAGAGGGTTTTTGCAAATAAAGTGTTGGAATGTGTTAAGTCGAACTTTATCAACAGATGACATGTTGCTCCAAAGTTCACATCCATAAAGCACTGATGGTAGTACGATCGTAGATCGGTAAAGTTGGCTACTAGTAACCAGCTACTAGTAACTGGCTACTTAAAAAGAGAAAAGTTGGCTACTAGTAGCCAGCTACTTGAACCAGGAAAAGTTAGCTACTAGTATCCAGTTACTAGTAGCCAGCTACTAAAAGTATGAAAAGTTAGCTACTCATAGCCAGCTACTACAAAATATAAAAGTTATAATTACTGATAGCTCGCTACCAGATAAAAGTTAATGAGTTTGAAAATTATTGTCTATCAGATTTATTTCTAAAGAGGACGAGGAGTCGTATGAAATTTCATGCTCAATTATCCCCAATTACATAACATTGCAATGCAAAATACGAATAAACTTTTTCAACTGAGTGTTTACTTTAAAAGTGATACGGATTGAAATCAGACCTTCAATCATTTGATATACCATCCATTTTGAGATATCTGCTACTTTTACAATTTGATTCGAGTTACCCTGAAATTTCAACATAAGTGTGAATACCGTAAGAAACTTTATGTTTGACTTTATGTTTGTATTAGATATCTGACGAATTTACGACTATACATATGGCAAGAAGTGATAGATGGTGTTTTGGTACTCCACGAATTTTCAGATATCGCTCTTTAGGAAATCAGTTACTTACATATATGTATACATTTTGATTATCGGTACAATGAAATTTCAAGATCCGTGTGAACTCCGTGTTTATATCATAAATTTAACTAACTTACAACGATACGTATGGCAAGTAGTGATATTGGGTATCGTGATATGTCATAAATTTTCAGATATCACGCTTAAGGAAGTCAGCTACATATACCTTTTGATGGCAGGTAAACTGAAATTTCAAGTTTTTCGCAAATATCTTAAGGAACTCTGAGTTTGTATTAGATATCTGACGAATTTACAATTATCAAAGTGAAGAAGAGTGATATTAGGTATCTTGACATGCCATAAATTTCCAGATATCACGCTTAAGGAAGTCAGCTACTTATACCTTTTGATTCCTGGTATCCTGAAATTTCACGTTTTTCATAAATATCTTAAAGAACCCTGTGCTTGTATTAGATATCTGACGAGTTTACAACTATCCATGTGAAGTGGAGTGGTACTAGGTATCTTGATATGCCATTAATTTTGAGATACCACGCTTAAGGAAGTCAACTACTTATACCTTTTGATTGCAGGTAACCTGAAAATTAAAGTTTTTAGAAAATATATTAAGGAACTCCGTCTTTGTTTGAAATATCTGTTTAATTTACCAATGTACATATGACAAAATCTGATACTAGGTATCTTGATATGCCATAATTTTTCAGATATCACTCTTAAGGAAGTCAGCTACATATACCTTTTGATGGCAGGTAAACTGAAATTTCAAGTTTTTCGCAAATATCTTAAGGAACTCTGTATTTGTATTAGATATCTGACTAATTTACAACTACCCACGTGAAGTGGTGTGATATTAGATATCTTGATATGCCAACAATTTTCGGATATCATACTTAACGAAGTCAGCTACTTATACCTTTTGATTCCAGGTAACCTGAAATTTCAAGTTTTCCGTAGATATCTTAAAGAACGCCTTGTTTGTATTAGATATCTGACTAATTTATAACTATCCATGTGAAGTGGAATGGTATTAGGTATCTTGACATGCCATCAATTTTCAGATATCACGCTTAAGGAAGTCAGCTACTTATACCTTTTGATTGCAGGTAACATGAAATTTCAAGTTTTCTACCAATATTTTAAGGAACTCTGAGTTTGTATTAGATATCTGACGAATTTACAATTATCAAAGTGAAGAAGAGTGATATTAGGTATCTTGACATGCCATAAATTTCCAGATATCACGCTTAAGGAAGTCAGCTACTTATACCTTTTGATTCCTGGTATCCTGAAATTTCACGTTTTTCATAAATATCTTAAAGAACTCTGTGTTTGTTTTAGATATCTGACTAGTTTACAACTATCCATGTGAAGTGGAGTGGTACTAGGTATCTTGATATGCCATAAATTTCTAGATATCACGCTTAAGGAAGTCAGCTACTTATACCTTTTGATTCCTGGTAACCTGAAATTTCAAGTTTTCTGTAGATATCTTAAAGAACTCCTTGTTTGTATTAGATATCTGACAAATTTACAACTATCCATGTGAAGTGGAATGGTATTATATATCTTGATATGCCATCAATTTTCAGATATCACCCTTAAGGAAGTCAGCTACTTATACCTTTTGATTACAGGTAACCTGGAATTTCAAGTTTTTCATAAATATCTTAAAGAACGCCTTGTTTGTATTAGATATCTGACTAATTTACAACTATCCATATGAAGTGGAGTGGTATTAGGTATCTTGATATGCCATCAATTTTCAAATATCACCCTTGAGGAAGTTAGCTACTTATACTTTTTGATTCTAAGTAACCTGAAATTTGAAGTTTTCCGTAAATATCTTGAGGATCTCTGCGTTTGTATTAGATATCTGACTAACTTACAACCACCCACGTGAAGAAGAGTGATATTAGGTATCTTGATACCTATTATCATACCTCTTCACGTGGATAGTAGTTTACAGTCAGATATCTAACAGTTCCTTAAGCTATATACAAAACACTTTAAATTTCAAGATGTCTGGAATCAAAAGGTATAAGTAGCTGACTTCGTCGAACGTGATATCTCAAAATTGATTGCATATCAAGACAGTTCATATAAAGCTCTGTAATATCGGAAAAGATAAATTAGTCAAGTATCTAACATATCTATCTGACAATTGATGGCATTTCAAGATACCTAATACCACTCCTCTTCAGGTTGAAAGTAGATAATTAGTCTGATATCTAATACAAACACACAGTTCCTTAAAAGATATCTACAAAACATTTGAAATTTCAGGTTACCAGGAATCAAAAGGTATAAGTAGCTGACTTCGTTAAGTATGATATCCGAAAATTGTTGGCATATCAAGATATCTAATATCACACCACTTCACGTGGGTAGTTGTAAATTAGTCAGATATCTAATACAAATACAGAGTTCCTTAAGATATTTGCGAAAAACTTGAAATTTCAGTTTACCTGCCATCAAAAGGTATATGTAGCTGACTTCCTTAAGAGTGATATCTGAAAAATTATGGCATATCAAGATACCTAGTATCAGATTTTGTCATATGTGCATTGGTAAATTAATCAGATATTTCAAACAAAGACAGAGTTCCTTAATATATTTTCTAAAAACTTTAATTTTCAGGTTATCTGCAATCAAAAGGTATAAGTAGTTGACTTCCTTAAGCGTGGTATCTCAAAATTAATGACATATCAAGATACCTAGTACCACTCCACTTCACATGGATAGTTGTAAACTCGTCAGATATCTAATACAAGCACAGGGTTCTTTAAGATATTTATGAAAAACTTAAAATTTCAGGATACCAGGAATCAAAAGGTATAAGTAGCTGACTTCCTTAAGCGTGATATCTGGAAATTTATGGCATGTCAAGATTCTTAATATCACTCTTCTTCACTTTGATAATTGTAAATTAGTCAGATATCTAATACAAACTCAGAGTTCCTTAAATTATTGTTGAAAACTTGAAATTTCAGGTTACCTGTAATCAAAAGGTATAAGTAGCTGACTTCCTTAAGGGTGATATCTGAAAATTGATGGCATATCAAGATATCTAATACCATTCCACTTCACATGGATAGTTGTAAATTTGTCAGATATCTAATACAAACAAGGAGTTCTTTAAGATATCTACAGAAAACTTGAAATTTCAGGTTACCAGGAATCAAAAGGTATAAGTAGCTGACTTCCTTAAGCGTGATATCTAGAAATTTATGGCATATCAAGATACCTAGTACCACTCCACTTCACATGGATAGTTGTAAACTAGTCAGATATCTAAAACAAACACAGAGTTCTTTAAGATATTTATGAAAAACGTGAAATTTCAGGATACCAGGAATCAAAAGGTATAAGTAGCTGACTTCCTTAAGCGTGATATCTGGAAATTTATGGCATGTCAAGATACCTAATATCACTCTTCTTCACTTTGATAATTGTAAATTCGTCAGATATCTAATACAAACTCAGAGTTCCTTAAAATATTGGTAGAAAACTTGAAATTTCATGTTACCTGCAATCAAAAGGTATAAGTAGCTGACTTCCTTAAGCGTGATATCTGAAAATTGATGGCATGTCAAGATACCTAATACCATTCCACTTCACATGGATAGTTATAAATTAGTCAGATATCTAATACAAACAAGGCGTTCTTTAAGATATCTACGGAAAACTTGAAATTTCAGGTTACCTGGAATCAAAAGGTATAAGTAGCTGACTTCGTTAAGTATGATATCCGAAAATTGTTGGCATATCAAGATATCTAATATCACACCACTTCACGTGGGTAGTTGTAAATTAGTCAGATATCTAATACAAATACAGAGTTCCTTAAGATATTTGCGAAAAACTTGAAATTTCAGTTTACCTGCCATCAAAAGGTATATGTAGCTGACTTCCTTAAGAGTGATATCTGAAAAATTATGGCATATCAAGATACCTAGTATCAGATTTTGTCATATGTACATTGGTAAATTAATCAGATATTTCAAACAAAGACGGAGTTCCTTAATATATTTTCTAAAAACTTTAATTTTCAGGTTACCTGCAATCAAAAGGTATAAGTAGTTGACTTCCTTAAGCGTGGTATCTCAAAATTAATGGCATATCAAGATACCTAGTACCACTCCACTTCACATGGATAGTTGTAAACTCGTCAGATATCTAATACAAGCACAGGGTTCTTTAAGATATTTATGAAAAACGTGAAATTTCAGGATACCAGGAATCAAAAGGTATAAGTAGCTGACTTCCTTAAGCGTGATATCTGGAAATTTATGGCATGTCAAGATACCTAATATCACTCTTCTTCACTTTGATAATTGTAAATTCGTCAGATATCTAATACAAACTCAGAGTTCCTTAAGATATTTGCGAAAAACTTGAAATTTCAGTTTACCTGCCATCAAAAGGTATATGTAGCTGACTTCCTTAAGCGTGATATCTGAAAATTTATGACATATCACGATACCCAATATCACTACTTGCCATACGTATCGTTGTAAGTTAGTTAAATTTATGATATAAACACGGAGTTCACACGGATCTTGAAATTTCATTGTACCGATAATCAAAATGTATACATATATGTAAGTAACTGATTTCCTAAAGAGCGATATCTGAAAATTCGTGGAGTACCAAAACACCATCTATCACTTCTTGCCATATGTATAGTCGTAAATTCGTCAGATATCTAATACAAACATAAAGTCAAACATAAAGTTTCTTACGGTATTCACACTTATGTTGAAATTTCAGGGTAACTCGAATCAAATTGTAAAAGTAGCAGATATCTCAAAATGGATGGTATATCAAATGATTGAAGGTCTGATTTCAATCCGTATCACTTTTAAAGTAAACACTCAGTTGAAAAAGTTTATTCGTATTTTGCATTGCAATGTTATGTAATTGGGGATAATTGAGCATGAAATTTCATACGACTCCTCGTCCTCTTTAGAAATAAATCTGATAGACAATAATTTTCAAACTCATTAACTTTTATCTGGTAGCGAGCTATCAGTAATTATAACTTTTATATTTTGTAGTAGCTGGCTATGAGTAGCTAACTTTTCATACTTTTAGTAGCTGGCTACTAGTAACTGGATACTAGTAGCTAACTTTTCCTGGTTCAAGTAGCTGGCTACTAGTAGCCAACTTTTCTCTTTTTAAGTAGCCAGTTACTAGTAGCTGGTTACTAGTAGCCAACTTTACCGATCTTACGATCGTTTTGTACAAATGAGACATTGTCATTGGGCTAAGAAACTGTGTACCAAGATCGGATAGTGCGAAATAAGATTTACGCCCTTTGTTGCAAGATTCCTGTATTCTGTCCGAGAGTTTGTATTTGTGGTTAATAACAATTCCTAGATGGTTGTAGGACTGTTCGCATGTCACTTTGGAAGGACCTAAGTGCCACGATAATTTGTCTAACTTTGTTCCTTTAGCTCGAAATTGCAAGACGCAGGATTTGGACACATTGAATGTAAATCGCCATTTACTGGAGTAGTTGTAAGCGATATCCAGCATTGTTTGGAGCGATAGTGGTGATATGCCAATTAATGACAAGTCGTCAGCTAAAGAGGGGCAGCTGCTAGGGATATCTAGTACGCCATTATTTAGACTACCCGACTGTAGTTCATGAATAAGATCATTAATAAAAACAAGGTACAAAAAGGTAGAAAGCATACCGCCCTGTCCAACACCTTGGTTAACAGGAAACCAAGCTGATTGGGTTTGGTTTACAATAATTGAACTCACTGTATTTTGGTGACATTGGTTAATAAGTGACCATAATTTACCTCTAATGCCAAGTTCGTATATCTTAAACATAAGACCAGGCCTCCATACCGTGTCAAACGCTTTGCTAATATCAAGAAAACCCACGTAAACATTACTACCTTGTTCCAAATTATGAAAAATTGTTTCATGTAAATTGAACGATGCAGTCAGACAACCTAATTCTTTCTGGAAACCTTGCTGTTGAGTGTTGGGAAAATCTTTCTTGTGTAAAACATACTTAGTAATACGATTGTAGATAACTTTTTCAAAAAGCTTTAAAAAAGTGTGATGTGTATATCACAACCAATATATTTCACTGTATGTAAAAAGAGCAAACGTGTAATGTTTTTTATTGGAAATCCTTTGTCGCAACAAATATCTAAAAAATAATTAAAGTCTTGTTTGTAATTAACTTATCCAGTTTTTTGTGCAGCTGTCAATAAATAATTGATTATTAACCGATTTTGGTATTTAGGGAGTTCCCCTCCTCTTCACCTTGAGATGCCGATCCTAGTGTCTCTTTTAGACGGTTTCAAACATTTTCATGAAGTGGTAAGAGGGGTTATTATGAAATTCTTCAGTGGCGATTTAGTTTGTTTCGTCTTAAATTTGAACGGGATGGAAAATCTTCGTCTTTAACGAGTTAAATAAGATTTAGTTTAATTTAGCTCTAGTTATTTCCCTTTAGCTGACCTTATGTCAAGCTTTGGTTTTGTCTAAAGCATTCTTTAATGTCATCTGTAAATAGAAAGAGATAAATCACCTACAGCATGTTTTAATTACATCCAAATTGTGAAAGCAGTATTAAAAAGCATAGCTACATAATGTCATATCTATATTAGTTGCATAGTGTACGTGCTGCAAATAGTTAAATGTCATACAGTACTTTAATAAATCAAATGGTATATTGCATTGGATGTTTTCATGAAACATTTTATTCAAAAGCGAAAACAATGAATATTTTTGTTTGCCAAATCGGTGCACTTTTTATAGATATCATACACAGGCAATTGTACCGCTTGGGTTCGAATTTACTATTTCTCTTTAATAGTAAATTCGAATACAAGCGATACAATTCCCTGTAATATCATATAGCGTCAACAATGCTTATATCAAGCACCAGCTACAACCAAGAAACTGAAATGACGCACCAACTAGAACCAAGAAAACTGAAGTGAAGCTAGCTACAACCAAGAAACTGAAGTGATGCGCCAGCTACAACCAAGAAAACTGAGGCGATGCTAGCTACAACCAAGAAAACTGAAGTGGGGCTAGCTACAACCAAAAAAACTGAAGTGGGGCTAGCTACAACCAAGAAAACTGAAGTGGTGCACGGGAATCGGGTTGGGCAACGATTTCCCGAAAACTGAAGTGGTGTACCAACTAGAACCAAACAAGTGCATGAGACACATCCTATTGTCATAGACAAATTCACACATTTCAGACGGCATACTTTGTGTAAGAATACCAATACGCATATACATATAGATGATGAGATTTACTGCAGAATAGTTTAAGGTCAATCTATCTCTGGGAGCGTAGAGTCGTTCCTCCAGCAAATTAAAGTAGTTTTCACTACACAACAAATGTGACTGCTCTTTACATAAAAAACAAATTGCAAGATATATCAAAACTTTTACTATTCCCACACGCATGAAAAGTGTAGATAACGAACAGTGATAAATTCCATAACTCCTATAAGCAATACAAAATAGAGAGTTGGGCAAACACGGACCCCTGGACACACCATAGGTGGGATCAATTGCCTAGAGGAGTAAGCATCCCCTGTCGACCGGTCACACCCACCGTGAGCCCTATATCTCAATCAGGGCTCTTAACAAGAAGTAGCAAGTTTACGTACAACGGTACAAGATACAGAAATCTACTTCATAGTTATATTTTAATTACTTCTTGGTAAATACCTTTTTACTATTTGACGAACACTTTCAATTAAATGCTCTAACTAGCTATTTGTTTTAAATTCGATTTTTTTTAAACCTTAGATTCAGTTGACCATCCAATGTCAGACTATCTCCATGTAACCTTTAACAAGGCTAATTAATGTGATAATAACATGCGTTCATTAATTGGCTCCTGTAAGAGCTCAACGAACCGGAACAGCAATTAGCTAATTAATACAAGGGGGTAAACTGCAAATTATGAAGTATTTTATACACTCTGTCTAGCATAAGAACATCTCTCCATCCATATGTAGAATTTGTCGTAAGACAGCGTCCCTTCCAGCTAACTGCAATACTTGTCATTTTGTAGTTTCACTACGTTGCAAGTATTAAGGAATTCATTCTGCAAACGTCGGTAGTAAGTCATGTCTGAAGGTCATCATGACCGGCCACATTGGGGAAAGCTTGGGAGCATTGACCACTTAGAAAATACATGTATTTGAGTAATCTGACCCGGCCTAGAATGCTGATATATATGGAGTATACATGTACTCCAAACAAACGGTGGGCACGAATATAGTCCTTTTATATCTTAGTAATGATATAATTTCATTTAGGCTTAATTAAAATCTGCAGTAGTTACACTCCTATTACGATTCAGTACTGTTTTTTTTCCCTATAGAAGCTATAAGAATTAGGAACCTCGTGGAGCAGGCCATCTTCATAGGAAGTCTCAACATGGAAAATGTACAAACTGTCAAATATACGGTGCAGTTACACGCGGTACAAACAAATCTACAACAACCAAATACATGTAATTTATATGTCTTTATTAATATCGTTTGAATCTCTCCATTATGAACAACATGACAAAAGAGATGGCAAATTTATGGACAACATGGACGAAGAAATAGGTAAAACTGTGCACATCGTGAACCACGTGCGGCATCTGATAGCCCAGGTAGAGTAGAGTCAGCCACATACTTAAAATAGCCGTGTCCTCCCAGTCCTTGGGGTCCCAGAAATTCCTGTAATGAGGAGGAAATGGAAATTTTATTTAAAAATCACATGATCAGGGTGAATAGTCACAGTTGTTAAATACGTGAACAGCATTAACCCTTCTTTGCTAATTACTTTAGGGGGAAAGTATAACATTAATTTGTGTGGATTGTGAAAGATTTGCCCAAGATTTATAAGAAGCAGCTGCTAGCCATCATTAATACTAACTCTTTGATTAATTTGAGTAAGTAGACAAGAACACAGTCGGCTACAATGGCAGCGATCAAGTTCCGGTGCCCCAAGGAGTGGTACCAGGGGGTGTAGTGTGTGTACATCACCACGCTCAGGATCTCAGCCGCCAGGATGGCCAGCAACATGGCGACGTTAAACTTGACGCGTATCTCCGCCATCCTTCAGTACCTTGCTCTGAAAAGTAAATCAAACATTTGTCTGTGAAATACTGGTCCCTGAAAATATGTTTATAATTTGACCTTGGAATGTACGAGCCACACCTTGAATAATGTAATGCATAGTGGTAAAATAAAATAAAACCTACACTTTTCACCCCACCAAATATGAAGTCTCTACTTCGAATCGTTCATAGTAATTATCATCATTCTGTTAATGTCAAAACACTTGATCATTTACTAATGAAAAGATTTTCTTACTTTAATATAACTACATGTATACATTAAAAATGGAAACAAACAATTTTAAATTCAGACGAATAAAACGGTCTGAGAATTTTTAAGTTCAAATTGTAACAAGTCTATAGTGTATATATAAGTAGATTTTACATTGCTTCGAATCAATGTCTTGATGGATCAATATTGGAGACTCGGACATTTTCCACTTGTTATGGTCACCTACAGTGTACAAGATGGGGAGATAATATACGACACCTGTCTCCGAATCCTACCATTGTAAATTCTTCTGAATTTACGAGCGAGACTATAGCACTGATCAGCGCAAAGACTTCGATCCGATTCTACTTGTACATATAGTACTTAAGCAGTATAGGCGCAACCTACCGCTGTTACAATATTGCCAAAATCGTATGCTAAACTGTACTTGTAGGATTTATATCCGTGATGTGAACACCGGACAAACAAAGTCGTTTCCGTCGTTAACGTCCACCCGGTCATTGTCCCCGTCGGACTTACGGGTACTCCGTAAATAGCCATCTTCTACCAACCATCTACATAAAAAAATATTGATGAAATGTGCAAAATACTTGCCTTTTTCGTTTTTGGTGGAGACCTTTGTGTATCGGGTGTCGACGGGTTTTTAAAATAAATCGTAGGCGTATGGAGTTGTACTGTGCAATGAACGGAAACCTCACAATTTGCAAATGTAGGTCATTGGCATCGAAATCCAATACAGACAAGCTGTGATTTCCGCAAACCCACGGTAAACAATCACTGACCGATCCATGTTTACTTTGAGATTTACGCTGCCGCCATCAAAACAATTTCAATGTACTGGAACTAGAAGTCTGTTTTCGAACATTGTTGTAGAAGTCACGGGTCGTAGATCTTTCTTGCTGGAAAGAGTTTGCATGCTTTGGTTTGGCTTATTTCATCATACCCGATCAACACTGCTTTCCTTTATTTCCACCATTTTGTTACAAATTTACAACAACACAATATTTAATACATTAGACATGTTTTATTTTCCATGCGTAAGTACAAGTATAATCAAAACAATATAACGTATAATATTTACTGCAAAAGACATTCGAGGTTGAATAAATGACCGGGGTATTTTAAAAACAATGCACAATTTCAACACATTAACATTTACATTTTTGTTGTTGTTGAACGAATGTCGATCTCAGGATTTTCATTTATATTTGTAGATTTACTAAGCAAGCTGCTCTTCATACTCGTTAATAAAGGGCTGAATATTATTCAAAAGTTATCTCATTGTCAGAACTCTCCCTGATTTTGTGATTAAAACTTTGAATAATGGCCGACTACCTTTCGGTACATATTTTCAAGGAGGTAAGCTACACCAGAGAAATTTGATATGGATGAAAATTGGAGGATATGTACAATAATATTTCGAAATTGAAAACTTTCAAATTTACTTTATTTGGTCAAAAATAGTTTTAGTTGAAAGCAATCTTGAGAAAAATTGAAAACCCCTGCTGGACTCGAACACGCGATCTACAATTCAGCAGTCGACGTGCTAACCTACTGAGCTAGGCAAGTATATTTTAAATGAATAGAAAAATATTGCTAATATTTATATTTTCATCCATGTTTTAAAAGGAAGTCAGCCATTATGACGATGTAGAGTACCTCCTTAATTGAAAATCTTTGTACATTCATTTTATGAAACCTTGATGATTAGTAGGAACAGATTTTCTTAATCCTTAAATAACACTCTGGTGCCGTTAATTAAAGTGACCAAGGTGCACTGACGTATAGTACTTCAAAGCAGACCAATCGATGTAAACTAGCAATAAATCAAAAGTAAACGGGGCGTGGTGGGAATTAAGTTACTACGTAATCTTCCCCTTACGGTTATTCTCAACTCAAAATGATTGTATGACGTGCCCAAAAATGGATACACAATTTGCAAAACTACATTGCTTTTCTATAATATTTCAAAATATAGTTATTACGAAAATATCACTTCTCGTCAATATTGCAGAACAATTGAGCAACTAAAGAAAAATTCCACACAATTCAGATTTTCTTAACAGCTGGAGTTCCCCCATAATAACATATTGCATAAAACCACATTGATTAAAGACAACTTAGACATAACTTTACGGCGTTATCTTGGTCAATAAAATGATGACCTCATTACCTGTACAATAAAGGGACGGTGTACAACATTATACGGTACAGAGACATATAAAATGTCAACGTATTACACAACATTAGTATCATCAACTATATAAATTAATAGTGTGTAAATAATTCAATAATTGTGAGTTACTACAGTAAAAACAAATCATGAAATGTCGCATTAATATTTAATAACAGTGCAAGTTTCCCAAAATGACTCCCAACATGACATTAACATATGGGTACAAGTATAGACTCTCCAATCTTTGATACCCCACTATTAGTATGAAACCCTCATCTAGTACTATGGTGTAGGCATTTGGTTTGGGCGTATAGACATTGTTTTGAACAATTAACCCCTACTGCATTTTAAATAACCCTACATATCAAAATATACATGTAATTATACTGCTAAGTCTATCATTATAATATTCCAATAAACAAACCCCGTTAGATTAACACTTGGTGAATGGTTACTATAGAATTTTTCTCCAAGGTTCCCAGAATTTCCATTGTCCCACTGCTGCCTTTAAATCCAGGGCAGAGATTGATAATACGGACTTACAATCAGTATGTGTGATCCTCCACACAAAGTTTGATTGCTGACTAGATAAAAGACCCTGGTGCCATTAACCTCTCGCACAGGAAATGAGGGAAGTTAGTGGCAGGGTCACCTCCCAAAACCATTCAAAGATGTCTAAAAGTGGACTGAAGTCAGATCATCTAGAAATTCACCTCTAAAACAAATATATACTAGATACTTTAATAGTTACCAATACTTGCGTGACCTCAATGTTTTTACATTTAATATGGTATTCTGATCCAAGCCTTTCTTAATTGTCTTTACCTAGGAGAGATACAGATCACTTAATCCTTATTTACTTCTAAAGTTTGCAACCTTTTCTGTTATGAAGCTGTTGTGTGGTTGACCTTCCAATATCTGCATTCTTATATAAAACTTACAAGTTCTGCTGATATCAAGACACATGTCAAGCACAATGCAAGCGTATACAGGCGCGAGATATACGTAATAATTACACAACAGCTTCTTTTCACTATAATAACATGCCCTGGGGTAAAATCTCTCCTATTTTTTTTCCCTCATAGTCATACATGTACAAGTATTTTACAATACCCAGGTGACATTTCAAATACCAGATTTACACATTTGAGCACAGTGATTCTCACCTTCATAAAGAACAGTGGATACTAAAAAAAAAAGTTTAATATGGAAATTTGTAAAATAATTTATTCAGACCATTCTGCTGAAACACATTTCAGTGAAAATTTTTTCCTCTTGTATCCATGTGAATTCTATTAATTCTGCTCCAAAGCTGGATCTAGAATTTAATGAAGATATAGACATTTTTTCAACAGAACTTTCACATATCCACTGCCCTTAAGGTCATATGCAAGTATTAATCCTCATCACTGTAGAAAATTGTCGCCTGATCAAAATAACTTGCATTGCACTTAACATGCATCTTATATCTATACCACATACTTAGTCTTAATCATATACATTGCTTTCTGACTGCCTCAATGATAACTAAGACAAGCTGGTACATATCTACCTGAAGGTCTGTTACTGTTTATAGAATATTGCTACAGGATGAAAATTTTCTTTCACAGTGCTCAAATTTTTAACAAAAAAACTTATTATACTTACTCAAAATACTTGTAACTTGAGGAAACAAAGGATGATTTTGAAAGTTTTAAAATTCTTTCAAGTAATATCTGCAATGTTCTCAGAAATATGAGTAAAATGTCGAATGATCACAGATGTACATTTCTAAACTTCACTTTTACATCTTACTTCTTAGATCTCTCTCTCTCCCTCCCTCCCTCTCTCTCTCTCTCTCTCTCTCTCTCTCTCTCTCTCCAATCATGCATTATCAACAAATATTTCATTTCATCAGGCACTCATAATACACAAACACTAGTATACACATTTATCACAAAGCACAGACACTGCTGTTCATACAATCTGCTTTCCAGTCCCAAAAATCATGTAAACCAGCCATCCAAACATGCACACTCCTGCAGTCTGATTAAACACTGCTCCCCAGCTCTTAGTGGCTTCCAGGATATGTCCAGCCATGTACACACCAACAAACCCTGAAATACAAAGATGGTACTTCTCAGACTGGCAGAGAGATACATGTCATCCTGTTATATTCACTGGTTCAAAGTTCTAACTTTCTGATTTAAAAAGACCTAACTAAAGTGCACTGCTGGTGCCCTGGTAAATCATACATGTATTACGAATTTACGATATACATGTATCATATTTTATATCTCAAACACTATTGGTGATGTATGTAAATGACCCACCAGTGATGATATGAGAGAATACACATAATTCATTGTAAAATCCATTTCATTGCCAACTGTGTGGCCTGACATGACATTTAATAGGAATTTTACTATGTTATCTACTTTTATTTATCATATACTTATTTTTTAACTTGTTCAAGCATATATCGTGTTCAGTTTCACGTAACCTATACTTTTTGGTAGGTAGATGGATCAGTGAAAATGTTTTGCCCTGCCATTTTGCTGTTTTTTCATTTGCAATTTGGTAAGTCTTTAGATACCATCAAAACGGTTTAACATTGAGATACCATCAAAACGGTTTAACATTGAGATACAGATAAAGTACAAAAGTATAAAATTAAATAACTGTTAAATGACATTATAATAAAACCTTTAGTCGACAGATTGTTAAATAAGTTCAAAATTGGGAAACAGATTTAGTATAAAATATTACGTGATAGTCAAAACGTTTTACATGTATAACATGGAATTGAAATTTACATTGAGTTTATTTTGTGCCTTTTCTTATGTAATGAGGATTAAATAATCTGCAAGAAGCAGATTTTACTAAGTTCACTGTAAAGGTATTTCAATACATTGTACATGGTTATAAACTGAAAGTATAAATACAGTACAGCATGACAAATTCTCAGCAGTAGTCGACAACAGAAATTAACTCACCAGGCACAGCACCTGCCATATTCATTATCCCTGAAAATTAGAAAATTGAATGTCATAAATTAAACTACAAGAAGATCGATATATGTCAAATATGAATTGAAATACAAGTACATGAAATCTTAAAGAATATTTACACTGCACAAAAAAGAAAGTTGTGTTTATGATATGAAAGATCAGTTGTGTCATATGACAACTTTACAGATGGTTATGCTGAAATCTGTTTACCAAAGACAGATCCAGCATGTGTTGGGGCGATGTCCTGGGGATTCACGAGGATTCCGCTGTTATGGAAACCACAACACATGACCGCGATAGCCATCAACACCAGGGCAGCCCCATAAGTACTGGTGTAGGACAAAAGTACTAAAGCAGAGGCTGTACCACACAATGCAATAGACTACAAATGAAGCAAGCATTAATAGGCAGTGAATTAATAAACACAGGTCATTCATGATAGAAAGACTCCTTAAAAATATAATAACATTATGTAAGCCAACTTTCATTCAAAAATACTGTCATTGACGAATTGATGATGATAAAGCATAATTTGTATCATTATATTCAGAGGTGAACCTTCATATAAGCAGTATGCAAATAACAAAATGATTGGTTCGCAATGAAATATATTCGCATAAAAGTGGTGCTCACAAACTTCACAAAGTTTTCTTAAATTCGAATGAAGTTGATTAACAGAATAAGATTACCTCCATAAATTTTCTAACAAATGTCACACTCCATCCTGTAAGTAGAATTATACAACATTGTTAAAACATTTTGCACACCTGTAACATGTACAGAGAAGTCTCTGAATTTATTTTATTGCTTCTGTTAAGTGAATGTACATAGCTGTACAAACTGACCTCTACCCAACATGTAGTCAGCGAGCCAGCCGCTGAAGATGGAACTAAACATCGTCACAACCCATGGCACCACATTAAACACCCAGCCCTACAACATACGGCATTCAATTCTCAATTTGGCTACAATTCATGATTATGTACAATGTATATTGCACATGAATATTGTTTACCAAGATTATAATGATTTATACAGAATAATACATTAATTCTACATGATAAACTATACCTTGGCATCTGGGAAATTTTCATGAAAGTACGTTGGCAACCACGACAAGAGAATATAAAAGGCATTGTTCTCACAAAAATGTCCCACTAACAGAGACCTGCAACAGAGGTTTCCATTTTAGAGAAATGTTTTAAAGTGTATTTAGACTGAAATGCATACAAAGAAGGACAGGGTCCTAATTAGATTTCTCACCTGTAAAATGCAATAATAAATTATGAAAGAATCTGTAACTTACCAGAAGGCAGGCTTAACAAATAGTATTAACCATGGCACCGATTTCTTCTCGGGGAATTTTTCTGCCAGGACAGTGTTGTCGCTGACTGAGAATGTTGGAGGCTGTAGATATTTCTTCCTGTGTTTTTCTATAATTAAGTACCGCATGCACAGCATCCACGATATACTACACAGTCCTGAAACAGTGACAATATACTAAATTATATTGAAATCATGACAAAGCATTACAGCCCAGCAGTGCATGTATAGTATGTGTAAATTTGTGAAAGTAGGGGGAGAGAGGTGCCAAATATACTCCATTTTATTTAGAAAGTCATTTCCTGTTTTATTTTTTTGTGTTGTATAAAACTAAGATGCTCAGAAGATATGCTATTAACATACTTAATGATCAACAGGTCATAAAACGTGATTGTTTCACATTTTTCTGAAATAATTTATATGATATATACTAGCTGCAATAATGTAGCCCTCTCTGAATTTTTTTTGGGAGATCCCGAAAATGTCAGAATATTAAAAAACAAGAGTACCGCAAATGGTACATAATACGCCCGTGAAATGCTTACATAGGGTGTTTTTCTTGTGCTATAATTTGTATAACTTTGCTTCAGGTATTATCAGCCATCATGAGGCTGTGACAAACTTTCATATGAACAAAGGGTCTTAACTTAAAAATCTAGATTTCCTCAAAATGGACCAAGTTCAACAACCTGTAATTTTTTTTAAAATGGAAGAAAATAAAAATCCTTCCCCAGATGCACATCTTCAATACCCATACAAACACTTTACAAAATAAGATGGTCCTCACTTGAAAACTGTGGGAGGAGTTGGGCGGAAAATTATGTACCCTCCATAGAATATTAATTTCCAAATAGACCATGTTCAACAACCTGTAATTTTCTCAAAATTGTAGAAAATAAAAATCCATCCCACATGCACATTTTCAATACCCATACAAACACTCCACAAAATAAGAAGGCTCTCACTTGAAAACTGTGGGAGGAGTAGGGTGGACAAATTATGTACCCTCCATATAATAATTATTTCCAAATAAAGGGGCAAAACTCCTAGAAAAAAGGTCGAAATGGATCAAAATTGCAGTATGATCTAGAGTGACCCACAAGGAAGCTACACAGCAAGTTTCAGCATGATATGTGAAAGGGAAATGAAATTATAAAGAGAAAACCCCAAACGGACAGACGGACGGACGTAGACATCGCTGTACCATAATACGTCCCGTCTAAAGACAGGCGTGAAAAAATCGGATAGGGCGACATTATTGCAGCTAGATAAATACCTGAATATGTCATATTTTCCTAATCAAACTAAAAAACATGTGTTCCTGAATATGTAACTCACCAATAAAATAAAATACGCTCTGCCATCCAAAGCTCTCTAACAAAAGAGACCCAATACTTCCACACAATAAAGTACTGAAATAAAAAAAAAAATGCCATTATTCACACTTAATGAAGCACATAGTGCCACATACATGTAGTTCACTTCAATGTAATAAAAATAATATCAATTTCTGTGAAATGGACATACTAAATTTTATATTTACTCAAGATTTCTGAACAAGAATTAAGTTCCTATCTATAAGTATGTGTATCATAAAATTATACAGAATATTGTGATTAAATCCTGGTAATACATGTACTGCAAAATGTAAAACGTTATGAATGTATGATGAATTCTGAAAAATGTTAATATAGTCACCATTCTACCACATACAATATACAGTACAACGCATGTATATTCAAACATCACATACAAAAATTTAATGATTTCATTCCATTTTCAGTCCATTAACTGTCCCATTTGATATACTTTAAATAACATATCCCTATCTTTCTTTAATTAACATTAAATTGCAGCAATGTTTTTATGAAAAGCAAACAGCTTCACTTGCGAAGGAATACAGGAATATACATAATTAACATCAGAAGAGGAAGTAATGTCAAAATCTATAAACACTACAAGCAAGGTGGAGAAATTTCATACAAATCCACTTCAACGAATATAACCACAGACCCACTCAAGTGTGTGTGTCCGTATGCTTGTAGGGAGCAGGAATTATAATACAGGAAACTTTTTTTTTCAATAATTAACTGAATATTTGAAATACTGTGTGTACATGTATCATAATAAAGGTATCATCCAAAACAATAGATTTACAAATTATCCTGTGATAATTTTCTACTTTAACTTTTATCTAACACATTAGAAATGTAAATAAAATAGAATACATATAATTTTGTCTAAAACATGAAAATCTTAATGAATTGAATATCTATATAACTGAAGTCTGACATGATTTCTCAAAAAACATACATTCAGTACAATTATTTACCCTAAATGAGATCCAGAACAAATAAAACTATAAGTGAAGGATCGCTCCTGCTCAGAAACTTTCCTGGATATAATGGAGCTAAAACTGGGATAATGGAAACCTGTGAACAAGAAAATCCAAATAAACTAATCATGCTCAGCGCTACATAGAAAACAACCATCTACAGATATCATACACAGACGAAGTCAGGGATAGTTATCATAGAGTAATTCCCATACGAAGAGTTTCTACAAATAGCATTTCATATTCAAAGTAAATGAAAGTATTGGTAAATAAAACTAATGATGCATCGACATAGATGGAAATCTACAATTTTTTTCAAGATGAGATTTCCCTCACTAACCAGACAAGTCCTAAATGAATAAAAAAAAAAACCGAACTCATAATTGAGCAACTGCAAAATATACTGCTAAGCAAGATGTATTTGTGAAGCACTATTCCTCCAATCATGGCTAAGTCTATTTGTGGAACTTTGACCTTAACATAGGCCCTCCACCTTGACCTGGTATGAAACTTTCACCTTGAACTTTGATTTCAATACATAAGATATCTTTTTGGGTTTTTTAAATGTTCTGATCAAACAGTATGAACCCCCCCCCCCCCTCCAATATAATCTGACTTGTCTGGTTATGTCAATGTAGACTAAGGTGAACCAGTATACAGAGATAAGCATTATGTTTGTACTTGTATGACCCTCATAGACCTACCCAGCATATTGTCCTGATGTTACCAAACCACAGAAATATGACCTGACAGGGTCTTGCACAAACTGACCCAGCATGCTAATGGAGCTAGGCATGAAGCCCCCTGTATGTAACACAGCTGTATGTATAAATCTCACATCATACATGAAAATGTACTGTACACATGGAAAGGTTAATGAATTCAAAGAAATTCAGTCAGTGAGGCATTCAAAAATATCTATACGTCTCTGGTGATAAAAAAAAAAAAATGGGAAAAAAACTGTTTCTATAAATCAAATGAACATTTCATCACTGTGTTAAAGAGTTTGCATAAAAATCATATTTATCTTACGTATTTGCCTACATTGGATAAAATTAATTCATTTATAGAAAAGAAAAAATACATGTTTTATTCTAATTATCAATCTATAAGATGCCCACCGGCCTTAATGGTCACCTGAGATCTCACACAAAAAGGAAATTGGAAGTGTTGCATGTTAATTGCAAGAGTGCACTTCTCAAACTTTGAACTCAATGTGTCAGGTTTACTTTTTTGGCGATCAAAAGCAACTAATCAGTATTCCTTATATTAATGCCTGGCCAAATATTCTTTTAATATTGGTCTTCATCTTGGGCAAATGACCCCCCCCCCCCCCCCCCCCCCATTAAAGGTCATGATTCAACATACCAGTGTATATCAAAAGCAACATCCAATAAGATTTGCTCATGTCTCTCCAAGTACTTCCAACCTTTTAACTTGTGGGCTTGATCTTGACCAAAAGACAGACAGACAGATAAACATACATCATGTTTGCTATCATTGAAACTTGGTTTGTAATGCCTTTAACAATGCATCCAATTTTTCTTTTGGAAGTTCAGGTGTGAAGAAAATATCCAATTTGAAAGATACAATTTAGTTTCAGCAAATGAACCATTGGTCAATGTCTCCACACTCATTCTGACGAAGCATCTCGTCTATCTGCATATGTTCAGAAGAAGCAGATTTGGAAAGACAGAATATATTTTCTCTGTATGCCCTATTTAGTACCATTCTGGCATTTGAGCCCATGGCCCTGGTCCCTTAATTTCACAATCTAGGTGGAGGTCTTTGCTCCATACTCATAACTAGGTAATAGGTACTCATGTTGTGAAGAAGAATTTTAAAGAAAGATCTATTTTCTCTTTAATGTGATCTATCTAGCTCCATCCTAGCACCCCTTACCCTGCGGCCATGAAATTCACAATTTTGACAGAAGTTTTTATGCTTATGATAACTATGTACACAATTTGTTTCTTCGGAGTAAAGAATACTTTTAACGACTGCATCATTACTTTTACAAGTTCTGGTCCCATCTGAAGGATCCCAAGGGGCACTGACAACAAAATACATAATTTTTGTCCCCCTACCCCTAAAGAAGCAAAGCACCAATTCTAATAACAATGGTCGAGAATTTTCCTAGAAGAAAATGTTCAGAAGTCAACAATGGATGTCGCATAATGACTGATAGGCATGGATTGCAATAAACTGAATGACTCAGATGACCTAAAATGCTGAACGATTTTCCTTTTAATAAGATGAAAACATTACCTTGGAACATGCCGAGAAAAACTCGAGATATAATGATGATCTGAATAGTGAGGTATTTATCTGTTGACAGGTAAACAAGTTGTGGAGTCCAGAATGTTATCATAGACCAAAACACTGCTACTATGGGCAAAATGATGTCTCCCCCAATCTTGTCAGCCAAATAACCACCAAGGAACTGTGTCATGGTGTAACCCCAGAAAAAAGAGGACAGAACCGATCCCTAAAACGAAATCAAAATTTCATAAATAAATTTACCATTCTTAAATTTGAATAAAGTGCATAATTATCAATAACTTCATCTACACCATAAAGGTTTTTCTCGATAAATCAACTTTATTTTTCTGAATTTGACATCTGCCATTAGTTTTAATTGTTAATGCCCATATTGCCCAATAGGTGTTTGAAACTATTTACTTGAGCAGACATGATTATGCTCCCTTTCTACACGTGCTATAGAACTGTGACACCAAATTCTCCATTATTCCTGCATCACTCGCCATGGACATAGCTGCAATAATGTAGCCCTATCCAATTTTTTTAATTCTGACGTTTTCGGGATAGGGCTACAATTCCATAGGATCTCCGTAATGGTGCAAAATAATTTTATGAATAACCGATAATAAACTCTGTGTATTAGTCCCAAATGTTGTTTACACCAAAAGGAGTACCAACTTTGTGCTCGGGCATGTCTAATAAAGGTGTTTTTCATTAAATATAATGTACAGCATGCAAAATTCTTCGTCTGCTCCACCATGCTTGTTATCGCGAGATCTCGTAGGTGGATCTAATGAAAAACCCAAATTGACAATCAGCGCGAAAATGTAGTTACTCGAGCCACTTCGACAAAGAAAGGAAAATCATATTGTTGCAGAAAGAATTTACACTCTGATGTTCGGTTTTTAACTTGATATTAAATTCAAACCTTTTCAATACCGACGAAATAGCTTTCGCCTCCATACTTATCCATTGATGTAAATACTACCTTATATGGCATATGCAAATGACTCGACAATCGGAAGTTGAAACTTCACTACATCAAACATGGCGCACAAATATGAATCGAGAAATTGGAATTTATCGAAATTGTTGAAAACGGTAGAATAGAGCCTCACAAATCTTAAGTTGCAGGTTGTAAATTTATATATTGACTAAGAAACATAGAATATCATTTTATTTACGTAAAGAAAGTCAGGAAATGTTTAGAATGAGCGCAAATGTTGCGGGAGTGAATCACTCCCGCATTTGCACCATTACGGAGATCCTAAGGAGTTGTAGCCCTCTCCCTAAAAAAAAAAAAAAAAAATCAGAGAGGGCTACATTATTGCAGCTAGCCATGGACATATCACAAAAGATATACTGTTTCTCTTTTGAAGTTCAAATTATATTCAACAAAATACATACCTATTGACTATTTAAACAATAGCATGTTCATTGTCTCCTTCAAAGCAACCTTTCCTAGGCCTGGAAAGTATTTGCTGTCTTGGGGAACAATACTTTTGCAATCTTTCCTCATTGCCAGTAAATAGTTTGATAAGTATGCATGTCCAGGTGAATGCCACAACTTACCGACTGCGTTTTATCCCACCCCATTTCTTTGGCCATGGCTGACACACACAATGGAGTCACAGTCCGACATGCATACAGGACTGCACATCCTATAAATAAACCACCTGCCCATTGCTTCCTTTCACCTCTGAAAGAATATATACACTATATCATAATAACAATATGACTTGTAAAATGCAATACAATGTATAAACTAACAAGATTATAGTCTCCCAAATGTAGTACTGGCTTTAGGAAAGTGGTTTTTTCTGAGTACTACTATTTTCCTCCCTTGACAAAATCCATGCAATTTTAACTTCATTCAAAAAATCTGGATCAAAAAGACTTTGATTTTTAAGTTTACACTTTGGATCCAGACCCTATTGAATTAAGCTTGGTATCCACTCATGAGAATCTTCCGCAAATTAAACCTCAAGGTGTTGGTCTCCAGTTTTGACTTTGTTTGATTATAGTACAACTGTACACATTTAACCAGAGACATATATATAACAGAGATTAGCAACTTCCCAAAGTTTCGTATTATCTTTCAGTCCCCTAAAATGCACACACTGATTTAAATTACTTGTACATGTATCATCTTAAGAATGAAATATATCAAGTTCAAACCTTTCAAATCCTATCACATTCAAGATACAATATTTTCAAAATATGTTTCACTTCAAAGTAAAATAAAAGTTCAAGCTTCAAAAGGTGACACAAGACTCAAACTCGGCAAAATTGTCGAGATTTTGGGAAATTCTTATGATTTGCCAACTTTTTTGTTTATTTATTATTTGTTGATCATCGAATTATTTCCACAACTTAGGACAGGAGTGAAATAAACTTAAATAAACATCAATTTATCATACCAATAAATAGGAATTAACAATTTATAGCTGGGACCATCACATATTTTATGCAGTAAACATGCCACCGAAGAAGTTGCTTATCTCTGCTATCAGGGTTTTATCCAGCATTATCCAGCATTTAGTTGTTACTACCCATTTTATATTTAAGGGGAATTTATGAGAATGTAGTCATGAGCTTCCAGGGGATGGGGACATCCATGGAATATGATATCCACAGATTATAACAGCCATATAAAGTGATTGATTATTCATTTTATTTATATTGTAAGTCTGACAATTGTAGAAAATGACTTAGAATATAAAAAAAATGATTTTTGTTGAAAATTCGTATACAATTTTGTGAAGTTTCTACAAATGAATGGGATTTTTTTATCTGTGGAAGGGGAAATATCCATTTGTTGCCAAGGGGGAAAGGTACCTTTTACCGGTAGTAAAAACAACCTAGATAAATCCCTGGCTATATATGTCTCTGATTTAACCAATATCACATCATATGAAATGTATACTATAAATTTAATGAACACAACCGCCGCGGTGGCCTAGAGGTTAGAGTGTTCGCCCCTCATGCGGAAGACCGGGGTTCAAATCCCGGCCGCGACAGACCTAAGTCGTTAAAACAGGTAGTGACAGTTCCATCGCCAAACGCTCTGCATCTGGTGTGAATATCACAGGTCCTCGGAGATGACTTTAAAAACAGATGTCCTGTGTCACGGTAGGTGTGACACGCTAAAGAACCCCCACTGCTCAATGGCCGTAGGCACCGAGCAAAGGCCTAAATTTGAAGCCCTTCACAGGTCTTGGTGATGTCTCCATATGAGTGAAAATTTTCGAGAGAGACGTTAAACAAGATACAATCAATCATTTATAAGTTAAACATGCATGGTATTTTATCAGGTTGGGAACACTTCCCCAATAGCGAGATATCCTCGCTAAAACGCGATTATCCCTCTCTAGCGAGAATAAATATATCCCGTACAACCGAGAAAAACACCTGCGGAGTACATCTTTTCGTGATTCACGTGAAAAGAAGAAAAAGTGCTAAAATGTCTGATACTTCTGCAAATATATAAATCAAAACAAAAACACTCACGATGTGTATTGGATTTCAGACTGCTTCCCTCTTATGCAGCAACTTTGATATGCAATTTCATGACTATGTTGTCAATTTCATAGAAACAATTCGTATCATGTTGAGTGCGTGTCGCACTTATTCAGCGTTGCACGGGATTTGCCATTATTTTCAATAAAGACGCCAAAACACCTGTTTATGGTAATGTTTATTTCTCGCTAAAGAGGGATAATCGCGTTTTAGCGAGAATATCTCGCTATACGGGAAGTGTTCCCAACCTGTTTATTGCATTCAAATTGATTTTTGGGTGTGTGTGTTTTTTTCCAGCCAGTTCTAGCAAAGGTTTTTAACCAAGTGCCAACCAGATGCTGAAGTGATTAGAATTTAAATAATATACCCTTCTTAAAAGTCAACGAACTTAATATTTTACAGTAATTTATTACACTTAATATATATTTTCTTCTTCTAATGTTTCCCTTCTAGAAATTTAAGCATGTGGAGGTAAGAATATTCTAAGATGTTGTTGTTATGATATGTTACCGGAAGTATTGAATTGTGGCGATTATCGTTCTGTCTTTAACTAAAGGATCTAAGCATTAAACATAATTTACATTGTACGATACAAGCCTACATGAGAAAATTCGAGTTAAAACCATGTAGTCAACGATCTACTCAAATTGCTTTACTATTGAAATATCAATCTGTTTATGACCCCTTAAAACACTGACCTGGTCCAATATTTGCCCTCCAGTGGTTTCAGATCAGATCTTTTGGCGATCAGAGGGACGTAGACGTCATCTTTCTTCGCCATATCATCTTTGTCACACAGATGCTCAATCTATGTACCTCAGACGTTTGTCTTATATGGTGCGCCATACGAGCTAATAATAAACACAGTTCAAAGAAATAGAAAGATATATATCAATTAAAGATGTTAGCTACTCAGTTTTATGTTCCACCCTAATTTTGAGGCAAAACAATGCAATATACATGCAATTTTTAAAGCTGACAACACTCCTAGACTGTTTTTTTCTTTCCTTTTTTCTTCTTTTATTACTTTAAACTCTAAATATTTACATAATGAAATTTTATGCATTCTAAGTGCAATTAAGAAGGTCGCTATTTTCAATCTACTATTTATACACTTATTATAAGACATTAAAGTGCGTTGATTTGATGAAATTATTGATTTGTGTTGCATTTAATTGTGTTCAACTGTTGACACAAATTTATGCAAATAAATCAAAAGTAGATTTTGAATGTACACACTTAGGCAACTTCTTGTAGAACCTTGGAAATTTGATAACCAACGATGCATAATACATCTGTGAAAAGCTGATATAGGGTGTTTTTCTTACACCATGATGTGTAGAACGTGGCTTCAGGTAGTATCAGCAAATCATCAGGGTGTGACACACTTTCTTTAAATCGTACTGAAAACAGACAAAACATGTACTTTCTATGTAATATTTTCACTTGGTATAGGTGTATGTGTACCTAGTTTGGTTGTACTAGCCCCATCAGTTAGGTTGGATCCTCCTACTACGACATTGACCTTGAAAAACAATAGACATTTTCCACTTGGCATGAGGTGTATGTGTACCAAGTTAGACGGTCCTTGCCCCAACAGTTCGGTCTGTATACTGCCCAAAAGGTTTTTCTATTAACTGATACTACGACCTTGACCTTTGACTTCTGACCTTGAAAAACAACAATCATCTTCCTCTGATCATGGGAATCAAATGTACGAAGTTGTAAAATCATGGAGCTTACGGTTCAGTCTGTATCATACCCACAAAGCCCGGACAGATGGACAGAGAGACGAACGACGTCATACCATAATATGTCCCGCCTTCAACGGGCGTATGATTAATTTAGAAGTATCTGTCGAGACTGTAGTTCAACTGTAGCCATGAAGAAGTAATGAAGAATATCCTAATCAAACTTCCGTATTCTTCCCACTCCATGGCACCCTGGATACTTCTTTAAAAGAAACATGAAAATAAGAGACCTTTCTATTACTACATCAACGTTAACGTTCTTACCTTACAATAAAGATTTTGATATTACTGATAAAACTGGAGATGCACAGAGTGTCCTCAAATAATGAAAATTAAAGTCCAGCAGCTAGTGTAAAAATATCTTGCAGTTTCCTAAGTTAAAGCCTAGTGCATGTAGAAAAGTGTGATGAACCTTATAACGAAATTCAGCTTCTTAGATCAAAACATGGGGAGGGGGGGATCCGGGAAACTAATTTGTAACAGACCGACAGACAAACTGGGGAAATCAAGGTCACATGTTATAAGAATTATACGGATTATACGGAATTCACATAACAAAACCGTATGGCCCAATTCCGAGGTCAACCCCCCCCCCCTCTCTCTCTCTCTCTCTTAATTAAGCTATGCAGTGAAGATGGGAAAAAAGATGTTAAAATTACATGCATGTTTCTAATGAACTTTATTTTTTTCCATATTTCAGAACGTATACCATTTTCAAAAATAATTATGCTTAGGTCTTATGAATATATCATGCGACAGAAATTTTTAATATCTCCTGTCGTCATGCATCTGCTTATCCATAAAAGGTGCATCATCAAATCGCATGATCATTAAAAGTCCCCAACCGACTTCGCTTATTTTCCCAGACTTTTAAAAATCATGCTGAGAGAGAGAGAGAGAGAGAGAGAGAGAGAGAGAGAGAGAGAGAGAGAGAGAGAGAATACATATTGAACTGTTACTTTTAAATATTCTAAAGATATCAAATGAAATTTCGATATCAAATAAAATCGATAATAAAATAAAAATGACAAGAGACTACTCTCAGCAATACCCACGTGAAATAAGAACTCTAAAACAGAGGGTATTAATTCACATGCAAAGTTCATTTATTTGCACTGTCCTATTTTCTAAGAGACTGCAAGTCAACTGAATTTAATTAACAGGTGAAACGCATGGACACAACAAATGCAAATTTACAACTGACTTCATTAAATAAATATATACAAAACAAATGCAAATTTACAACTGATCTTCATTAAATAAATACTTTGAATCATTAGCATGGATAATAATATGAATAAAGTTAAAACAGGAGAAATTGTAGTGATAATACTTCTCTCTCTCTCTCTCTCTCTCTCCAACGAAATGTACGACGTTCTCACAATCTCTAGGACAGGGTACACACACAGTCATGTAAAGAGTAGGGGGGGATACATGTATGTACCTTAGGAGTAGTTATAGAGCACATGTAAAAGTTTATCCAATACTCTCTTTTGAATTGTGAAAAAAGTTTTAGAGATAGAACACCAGTAAAGCCTTGTCCCCACTGTCTCTGTACGGACAAAATGTTTGTCCTCATTTTGCACTTAAAACTGTCCTCAAATGGTTACCTCTCCCATTCTCTTCGTGTAATACAGTACTTTTAAACTACTTCGCTGATAAAGAAATGCACGCTTTATATCATATGTAGTATGATATACTTATATAATAATATTCATGTTTTATGGTTTTAAACCATCTTCGCATGCCAAATGTCCGATTCGCCTTACTTAACTAATTTGATACTTGACTTGCAACTTTTTAGATGAGTTTTAAATTGAAGTACATGTATAATAATTGTCTTACCGACCATGTCGGCAATCAGGCTAATTGTTTCGTACAGTAATTCCTGCCGAATTCTCTGGAATAAAAACGAGTGATTTGTGTATATAGATTCATCTTCAACACAGCATTTTTAAAATTGTTAAAATTGAAATTCAAACACTTTACGTCCATCAATATGTCGAGTGCGTGGATTCTCGATGTCACTGACATGTTCACTGTTTCGATGGAAAGAAGTGATGCGTGCTAGTCAAACGTTATTATTTTGCCCCAGTCTGGATCGTATAGGGAAATCATAAGAAAAGATTTTCTCCGATATTGCGGGCGTTCAGTTAGAATGAAATAACGACCGACATATTTTATCTAATAATATCACATCGATAAAGAGAAACACAGAGTGCAGATGCATCGGTCATACTGTAAACTGCGGAACCTGTGTGAATTACATCACAACAACACAGGTTGAAGGTTCACTCAGCACTAGATGTAGAAGATAGTTTGATATCGGTACAATATAATATGATGGGTGTTACGGCCCTGAAAAACATCGGATAAGCACGACCTTAGAAATATACACGATGCAGTAAATGTTTATATTTCAGTATTATCATCCTAATAAACCTATCTTACGTATTTTCTCAATATAAAAGTGATCTCCACTGAACCCTTTTAACTTCGGATATGTACTTTGTGCTTACTCACCCCCCACCCCCCCCACCCCCCTTCCAACTTTTAAAACTTTGTATCAGTCAAGCCGAAAGCCTACATCAAAGGGGAGGCGAATTTTATTTATATGTGGTAACTTTCACAGGGGCCTAAGATAACAGTGATCAATCTCATAACTCCCACAATGAATACAAATAGAGAGTTGGACAAACACGGACCCTTGGACATACCAGAGGTGGGATCAGGTGCCTAGGAGGAGTAAACATCTCCTGACGACCGGTCACAAACGCCGTAGGCCCGATGTCTTAATCCGGTAAACGGAGTAATCTGTTGTCAAAATCAATGTGCCAAGAACGGCCTAACAATCGATATAAAACACGTCAAACAGCATTTGACCCTACGATAGGTTATATGGGCAAACTAGATCATATTATAACGACCATAGAATTTGCGAAATTCCGACTTTAAACAAGACTGTTGAAACTCCTGCAACATCAACTTGTTTATCAGTAGCTTGCCTCGTTTTAAAAAAAAAATGATCATACGCAGAACAAGCTCTTGCGAATCGAATCAGTTGGGATATAAACACCATATGCAGGTGATAATGGAATATTGCTACATAAATATGGGAAGTTGACGATGGAGAAGCTGAAATCATCCCGTTTGCAATAAAGTTGAGTTGTTAGTTTACCATTAATGTGTCTTTCATCTCGAGTTTACATAACGAATCGACATATGAAAGAAAATGATTATTGTTAATAGATTGATTGAATATTGTTTAACGTGAGAATATTTCACTCATATGAAGACGTCACCACTGCCGTTGAAGGACTACAAAATTTAGACCTATGCTCGGCGCTTATGGCCATTTAGCAGGGAGGGATCTTTATCGTGCCACACCTGCTGTGACACGGGACCTCAGTTTTTGCAGTCTCATCCGAAGGACCGCCCCATTTAGTCGCCTCTTACTACAAGCAAGAGGGTACTGAGGATCTATTCAACCCAGATCCTCACGGGACTATTGTTAATAGATAAAACGTCGTCGATATATACAAATGTCGAGTTGAAGACCACAAGAGATTTTTCTTCTCAGGTAGAAGCTTTTAAATAAATTCTGCTTCCTAAGAATATAAAAAGAGGTCAGCTAACAAAGGAGCACAATTCGTGCCCATTGGAATTCCAACAGACTGTTGGAAGACTTGATAACCAAAGACTATGAAGATATTGTCAATGAGGAACTCCAGCAAATTCTTTATTTCAACTTCACAGTACTTGTGCATGGAATCAGAGTGGAGTTTAATTAAGTAATTTTTTGGATGACTGATCACTAGATATGAATACTTACTTTTTCCATTTTTGTTGAAGAAGCAACTGTCTATGATGTCAAAAAGTGTAGTCTTTAATTTATCACGAGGAATGGTTGTGTAAAGTTTTGAAAAGTCATACGTTTTGATGTTGTTGACTTAGAAAGGTTTTGCAATTTCAAATTTAATAAAAGTTCTTTAGATTTTTTTAGAATCTACATTTAATTTACACCACTTCTGGCATATGTTGGTGGCACAGTATGTTTGCAGTTTCTCCTTCACAGCTGTTAATATTTTCATGAGGAGAAAATATAGGTGCCTGGTAGAACACTTACTCAAACCAGCAATGTATCTTTCTTTGGAAGGGTTTTTGTAAAGTTTAGGAATCCAGTATAGGTACGGTAATTCATATTCATCCATTCCATTGACTGGCATATTAAATGTTTTTAAAACTGAAGCATGATTTTGAAGAATTTCATCTTTTGAAAGGGCAGTTGGAGTTTAAGTACAATTCCCAAATATGGAATTAATGCCAAGTTTGTTTAAAATGCAGTTGTAATAATGTGCCTTTCAAACAAAGACAATGTTGTTACAAGCTTTATCAGCTGGATTCAAAACATATTCCTCATGTAACCTATCTAATTCTTTGATCACTTTTGGTTTACTAAATACAGAAGGATAGATAGTACGTACTTTTGTTTTCATGTGTCTAATGCGGGATCTTAATATTCCTCTTATACTTTTAATCCATTCAGACAAAGTATTATGTTTTTCTTTTCCATATTTAGTCATCTCCATAATATATACCACACAATAACTTTAAAAAAAGCCAATCATACCCAAATGCTGAATGTACAAAATCCAAACTTCAAATAGAATGACGACTAAATTTCTATCTAGTGGCACAAACAAAAGTGTCTGCACCTCAAGACTATCCACCAGTCCAAGTCATGTGACAAGTTTGAACCAATGGTTAATTGAAGAAAATATAAAATAACTCAACAAAGACACTTTTAATAGCTTTCTAATTTTAAAGGATATTTGTAAAACTTTTATTAATGCAATACATGTATACTTTGTATAACCACATATGAAAAAGATAAAATCAGAATTTCAAAGCTATGTACACTGTACACAACATTTCTGCTTTGCTACAATATAAATATATATATATATATAACAAAGCACTACCTTTATTAGTTCTCTTTTGAAATCATTGATGTACTGCTGAACAATACATGTACATAGAATGACAACAAAAATATTCAGGACAGTGATGACCACCAAATCTTTTAGATGATTACATGTACAGCTTGGTGCTGGAGTGACTTAACACAATATATACTATAGGTGCAGTTACTTAAGACACAGATTTCATTTAGCAGTTCATAACCCTCAAGCATAAAATGAAATTTATCCTGAATACTTTAAGAAAATCTTCCCAAGTAAATTTAAGTTATTGGGTGCCATTGAATGAGCTGACACACAGACAGAGTGATTACTATAGTAATCAGAACATAATCTTAATTATTTGGAAATCTTCTCAAGTAATCGTTAATGTGTGTCATAGAAAGTGCTATTACATATACATTTGTATCTTATTAATATTGAAAAATTCAAAGTCAAACTCTGTAAAGATGGTTGATAAATCTAAAAATTGAAAGAGTCTTCCTCTGCCTAATCCAAATACATGTATCAAGTATTAAATTTACGAAAATTTTCCCAAGTTATCGTGTGCCACAGAAAGTGCTGACAGACTTGCAGACGGAGTGATTACTACAGGGCATCCAACATATGGCTGGGACCTAAAAAAAAAAAAACATTGTGCCCTAAACAAGAACAAATAAGATAGGTTTTATTTGTACAACAATTTATTAAAATTTAATATCCATCAGGTATAATATTTCTCCAAGTCTTTTTTCATGAATTTATAATTTTCTATCAAGTCTAGATGATTGAATTTTTCTGGTAAATGGTTGAATACTCTGACAGCATTAAATTTATCTGTGGAGGATTTCCCATAGTACGTAGACATCTGCTTCATAACATTCAATGACTCGTTCTTCGTCTATAACAAAAAATTAAAAATAAGGTTTCAAGCACAGAATAATGGTCCATTAGTCACACAGCCAATTTAAGGTGGGTCGATCCTCATGTGACTTATCAATATTAATGGTTAAAAGTGCAAAATCTGTATTAATTTCCATTCAATATAGTTGAATTTAATCAATAACCAAAGAAAATGTGTATGTTGCCACATTTTTAAAGATGTCAGATATAAAAAAAAAAAAAAACCACGGAAGTATATGTTAACATCAGAAAATCACACATTTTCGTTATACAGAATAATTAAAATAGATAAAAACTTGTTGAAATGACAAATTTTAAATGTCAACAGTTTAAAAAAAAAGTTAATTCATAAATATCTATAAATTAATTGTGGATATTAGGGAAATCATGTATAATAGACATACAGTAGAAGAAATACCAGCATAGGAGTTATTGCCCTTGACAACATTTTTTTTAATTACAAAGAATTGATTATCTATGGAAAATCTAAACTTTTTCAAAATCAATAGTTTACCAAATTTTTTATTTTATGCAGTGAATAAAATTCCTCTGAAAGATATATTTCTATCATGCGCAAAGTTTAATATGATAAGGATTTTTGCACATGATATAGCAAAACACCAGGGGGGATGTTGGGTGTGAAATTTTTGGGGCATTTTTCTAATATCATCATGATCATGTGTAACATATGATCACTTAATTGAATCAGCAACAAACAAGTAGAACTTGTATTGATTTTAACAGTTACAAGATCATTTTGTCAGAGATTTTTGGAAACAAATCAGTAGATGTTTTATTTATCAACATAAAGACCTTTAATTTAGAGTTTATATATCAATTTCTCTACTCAAATCCTCAAGTTGTGTTTTGAATCACATCTAATTTTAATCAGATTGGATGGTGATAAGTTTTTCTGGGTCTTTGAGGTCCTAATTCCTCAGCAAAAATAATTTACGTTTAGCATGTTTATCAAATAATACCATCCCCAAACAAAGCATACTACAATGCTAGTTTAATTAAACTACTTAAAAACATAATATAAATTCACTCATCATAAAACAAGAGGACCTTGGGTAACAATGCTCCCCAAAATCACTTTGCCCATATTAGGATTAATGGTCAAAAGTTTTAGACACATTTAAACCCATTCAATGTGGATCCACTCTGGCAATAGGAATGAAGAAACTTTAATCTACAATATATGAGGACCCGGGTTTGAATCCTGGTCGAGTTCATATAAATTGGACTAACTTACATCCTTCTGTTTTTTAAAATGAAGGTTTTAATGAATTTTCATGAGAGTCATAATTTAAAAAAAAAATCCACTAGAATCCTCATATTTACATGGGGATGTTTATACATGTACATTAATTTGATCATACAATGCACTCTTGTAGTTCTTGAGAAAAATTTTTTAAAAGTTTTTCCAATATATTTTTATGCAAAAACATATTGAACCCGTATTGCTGTCCTATCCTGGCCCCTGAGGCCATGTTTTGAATGAACCAGAATCTATACTACATGCATATAAGGAAACTTTAAAACAAAATTCAGGTTTTCTGGTTCAGTAGTTCTTGAGTAGAAGATATTAAAAAAAAAACAACAAACATCCTATTTTCACTACTTCCCTATTATCTCCTCTTGAAAAGGAAGATGACCCTTCATTTGAATAAACTGGAATCTCCTTTACTTAAGGATACTTTGTGCCAACTTTGGTAGTTGAGTGGTTCTAGAGAAGGAGTAAAAATTGTGAAAAATTGTGAAAAAGTATGAAGCCAACAAAAACAAAACAGATGACTGATCAATTTTGATCAAAAAAGCTCACTGGAGCCTATGGTAAACTAAAATGCTGATACAATAAAAATCAGACAAAAATCATGTAGAGTCCCAAATGGATTCAAACCAGGACACAAAATGACATGTCTTGCTGATAAACTGGACAAGAAAAGATTGCAGAGAATAAAGTACCACAAAACACATGTTATTTACAGTTATGGATGAACCCCATGATTCTCAGGTCAAAAGGTCTGTGATAGGAAAGGAGAAAATGTAAAACGGACCAGACCAGGATTCAAACCTAGGTCCCCTGCATCTCTAGTCAGATGCCCTACCAACTGTGCTATCTGGACACCGGCAATCGAATCCATTCTTCCCTCCTTAAATGTCTTCACACCTTAAAGACATCAACCCAGGATATCATCTCCTGGCAGGAATTTTCAACTGTCAATTTCAGGGGATGGTCTAAAGCACCAAATGTAACAGGAAGAGAGGAAATCAACGACTGAGACTGGAATTAGAAACCCAAGCTGTGCTATCTGGCCACTGGTAATTGAGTCCATCTGACCGCCACATTCCTCCCTCCAGTCTTTAAACGTCTTCACACCTTGAAGACATCAACACAGGATCTTTTACAATTTGACAGGCATTTTCATCTGTCAGTTCCAGGGGCTGGTCTATTGCACAAAATGTAACTGGTAGGGAGAAAATGCAACGGACCAGACCAGGTTCAAATCCCCAAAAAACCCAGTCAATATATTGCAAACATGTGTCCTTATGAGTTTCATATTTACAAATTACCATCTCTTTTTTCATTGACATCAGCAGTTGTGACTGAGCATGCATATAAATGCATCCCACACCAAATAAAACAATGAAAATAAGATCATTTTGAGTATTTTGGTAAAATAACACACTGACTAGAAAAATTACATGGAAGTGTGGCGGTCAATTTTCTCTGGATTTGTTATGGCCTACAAATGTAATATAAAGAAATAACACAATACGACCTTACCAGGAAATTGACCTGGGATGCAAGAGGTTGCTTTTTTTATGAATACAAGGGGCTTTCTGCACTTGATGGATGCAAAAATAAGTTTGCTTATGCTTGATGCATGGATACGCTGTGCTTGATGGGTGCTCAGCAGCACCCATCTGGGAGGTCCAGGAAGTAAAAATCAATTTTAAGCATTTTTAAAACATTATAAAATACTTGATTCAGTAACAATTATTTCTAAAAATGTCATTTTCCCTATTTTCCTATTTATTATTTCTGAGAATTGAAAATTGGATTTTTGAAAATTACTTTTGTTTAATCTAAATTGATTTCAGCCTGTAATTGACAAGATGTACAGTTATAACAGTTTCTTCGCTTATTGTTTAACTTTAAATTCCCAATCGAGAATCTTTCAGTAGTATGATTTTCTAGCTGAACAGTAATTGTGCTACTCACCAAAATTTTGTCATCATACTGTCCAACCATAAGAACAATTCCTATGAAAATGATAAAATGAAGATTAATACTGGCTGCCAACTTAAAAATTAACACAAGAAAATATAAGGATCATCAGGCTTGGCATAATTAAATTTTCAGTTAACCGGTTTATTTACTGAATGAAGAAAACAACAAACCATCTGTGGTGGATATGAAATAGTTTAGGTAGTTTATATTCATGAACCAAACAAGAGTAATCTAGCCCAAATCATTTCATATCTAAATCACATCATTATATATCTGCCATGTCCTCGACATAATCATGGCTTTACAGTGCCTATACATGCAAACCATTTTATTGAATTAAATGTTATGCATGGATTAGCTGTAACTAAAAAAAAAAATAACCCAAAACCAACAGATGCTTCTTCAAAGGTGGCTTATAGCAATTTAAATGAAGGAAATACTGTCGAAATTTTTCATGAGTACTTTGGCAAAGATGTTTATATCCTTATTAGAAGAACAATACATTTACCAAAGCAGAAATGACTAATGAAACCCAAGTAAGAAGTATTCCCTGCTTTTATTGACAGATTCAGGGTCAGATATTCTCTTGGATTACAGTAGAACATGCATTACCTTTGTCTTCCTTGAATTCTGTGAAATGCGCCACCGTCAGACAGGGCGGGGCATTCTCTTTGAGTGATTGGTAGACTGCTAGAGGAGTAAAGTAGATCACATTCCCATCAAACTGGGACATAATAAACTCATAACCATCATTCCTTGGTATGGGGTAGATAAACTGAAAAGTGCATGTCTCTGTATTTTACACATGCCAGGACTGGTAAATAGCTTCAGATCCAAAAACAAATATTTCAAATGCAGTAAACATAAATATTTTAGATGCTATAGATTCTTTATCTTACATGAGTACTTGATATAATGAAATGACTCGGAGACATCAAGCCATAAGAACACAAATTCACAAATGGACTGTTGAACAAGAGTTTTGAATTCACCTGTATTTCAGCAACATAAAAATAACGGAGGGTAATTTTATTTTGTGAGTGGTACTTCTTGCTAAATCAAGCAATAATAAATTCCTTGCGTATATATCTAAAGACATTCAATTCTCTTCTTGTAAAGAAGGATGTCAGTAAAACACTGACATAATTTTTCTAACAGAAGTTTTAGCAAGTGTGGCAAAAATTAAATCAGAAATATATTCTTTGTCCTTTTAAAATTCAAATTTGCAATTCTTTGTTACATTAAACAAAATTCTGAATTTCCAACACTACCACTTTACTGAAGATATTCTACAGTTTTCAAACTGAAAATTTTGAACAATGTCAAATTTCTTAATTTCTCCGTCAGTTTTTATTACAATCTTGACACTAGTTACATGATCAGAAAAAGCTTGCAATAAGATCATGATTCCAAGAATTAAAACTTACCAATGGGCAAAGTTTAGCCTTGTCCTTTACATTGTCGTAATCTCCTTGCTGTATATAAAACAATGTTACATGTTATTCTGAATTAGCTGCAGTGAGTACCAGTATTCAAGCATAAGCAGAAAAGGATTCAAGTCTGCTGGGATGTGGATGGTACTGTGCTAAACTGATTTAGAATTTTTTGGTTAGAATTTTTGTTTAAGGAGGAATAATCCATAAGTCATCTCTGAAACATAACATCAAGGACAAATGAATAATATGAAATGGCACAAAGGTATACACATATTTTGGAGGGGAGATAAACCTAATTTTCTTTATATTTGACAGAATGTTATTGAAATTGGAATTTGAAAATATAAGTACAAATGTATTTCATTTCAAAATCATAATCTTTCCATCCACTGGTAAATCATTGTTTTTCTTCCCTGCACCTGATGTTGTTTAATACTAGCTATGTACAAGGAAAGGTACTTAACAATCTTTTCGCCGATGCAATTTTACAATGCATTAAAAAAAACTTATTTTAATTAATTTTCACAATATCATTCACTAAAATGAAAATTTGATGTAGATGAAATTGTGATGTGCCTTTATGCTAAAATTTCAATGAAATCAGATAAACATTGTCGGAGGAGTTCTATGCATTTTAAAACAGTTGTCTACTTGACCAGCTATAGAGCTAAAATCATGGGGTTATAAATTTGAGACTATGAAACTAGCATATTTTTCATGAAGTGCTTATGCACTTTCTACAAATATGCTATTGTTAAAAGTTTCAACTTCAAAATCACTAAAATGAAAGAAAACAACAACACATTTTAAGTGACCTCAGTTCAAGGGGGACTGCACAACTGAAGGGCACTAAATGAACCAAGTGAGAATGAAACTGGTCAAAAAATGAAATTATACTCCTTACTTAACATGCAGGTGGAAGCTAGTTTATTGTGTATATTGACTAATTGATCAACATTTGATACTGGCAGGGAGTGGCATTAGAAATTCAATACCTCTGAAATGCTTTGAATCTGTATTTGCTCTCATCACAAATTACATGAAACCAAACATTTAAAATTCAAAATTGATTAAACAACCAAAATAAGTCTAAATGTAATACCTGTACCACACCAAATATGCAGTCTTTGGTAACATGGTGCTCATTCCAAATCTACAATTAGAGAAACATTTACATGTAGTTAGACAATCAGAATGTTTACCATCTCAGTACTGACAATGTTAGACAATCAGAGAAATATTTACCACATCACTACTGAAAATGCTAGATTGTTAATCAGAGAAATGTTTACCATCTCATTACTGACAATGTTAGATTGTTAATCAGAGAAATGTTTACCATCTCAGTACTGCAGAGACACAGTTAGTGTCTGAGTGCTGGAGATGTTAAACAGAATAGTTGATCTCACCAAAACTCCCATACCTGTTCAATTTCAGCCGAGGTTTTGTCCTTAATTAAATCTACCTTCATTATTTCATTCAGGCTCTACAGAAAAGAAAGGAAAATTTACAATGTTTAGTGCTGCAGTTAATCTATGCATGATTATAAACTGATGAGTTATGAGAAACCCTTCAATTCTAATACATCTATTTAATACCATCATATTTGTTAAACACTGTACCTTAGGAGGCCAAGATCCACTGAACTTCTGATCATATTCTTCATTCTTACTTCCTTTATCGGGGTCTGGTGGTGTAGATAAGTCTTTTTTCCTCTGTTTAATTTGTTCCATTTCTTTATCCTCAATCTCTTTCAGTTTTGCAGCATATTTTTCTGGATCTGATCTACAATAATTTGATTTTCAAAGAACAAGCTGTGTGTATATACTGTATTTCTGCAGACATTTATTGCTTCAATATACAAATATACACTTTAAAGTTCATTGTGGTTTCCACATATAACAAACAAACATTGTATTATAAGGCATATCATTATAAAATGTGTAAGTATCAATAATAATTATGCAAAGTAAATCATGAAATTTTACTGTTTCAGTGTCTGTAGTTTTGCTTTGTATTTTTCATAGTAAGGATTTTTCTCCACTTTGAGTCCCGAGTCAGAGTTTGTGCTATAGCACTGTTTGTGAATGGCTGTGGTCCAACGTAACCCACAAATCTTGGAGCACGTAACCATGGGAACCTTATAGCCTCTGTTCCACCACTCAGCTGGTACCCGGATTACAGATGACATTGGGGACCAGCATGAAAGACAGGTCCGGAAGAAGTTGTAGCGAGGGAGCATTGCTGTGTCAGTGTTATAGTTCATCCAGATAAAAACTCTGCGTAGTTATCTCTTTGCTTCAAATTCTGGACATCCAGGTCGTAAATTCCTATAAAATAAATATCTCTAAATTCCTGCATTCAGAATTATATACTGCAGCAAAGAAGATCAAATTGAGCATATGGATATTCTAATATTGTTCAGAACTGTCTTTTGATAAAAAATTTAGATCAGTATATATCAAACAAGTTTACCCATTATATAAACTCTGAATTTTCAATGAATAAGTTTGTGAAAAGTCAACATTCTAAGGTAATTACTATATAAAGCATAATCTTTAAAAGACTAAAATTAGTGAATTAACTTTGCTGGCGTGCTCAATTAAAAAATTGATGAATGTTGATTAGCAAATGTCCTGGTTTGGCCAAGTTCTCCCTCAAGAAATTTATGCTTTAAAAATCCTTATGATCATATGTCTGATATGCATATACACAATGTGATTTTCCTATCTATTATGTATTAATTAATTTATAATACTATCAATTTTAACATTTAATAGTACCTGATATATTGCTTTACTTTTAGACTTTGGGCAATAAAGGAATATCGGGTACTATTGAAATGTTAAAATTGATAGATTTCAGTTCTCTGAGACCTGAAACAATATACATTTCTAATGCACAGTATACGTACATATATATATACATCTTAATATTGCGCAGTAAGTGTCCCTTTGCAATTGTTGCTAAATGATAATTTTTTCAAGTATATTTCTCCAAGAGTCAATATAAATACATTGAACTCAAATACTGTATTTGATAAAAATATCTTAAAACAGATTTCTCAAGATATAATCCATGGATCAGTTTTCATAGAGCACCTAGCTAGCTGATGTAGAAAAAGTGCACACTAATATTAAAATAAATAAATATAAATTACTTCTAACAACTTTATATATTTTGCACTGAGAATCTTTATAAGTATTGAATCAAGTTAACATGTTCTGATAACTGTATTCTGAAGGCTTGTTCTGAGGAAATGTTACCAAAAATGGGGTGGGTGCTTATATTACGATCGAACTATATTAGAAAATGTAGCAAAGATAATCTTAAAGTCTTTTCATATATGATAGCCAACTCTCTTTCGTGGTATAAGTGTACACTCTAATGGGCCAGTTGGAGCAAAGAAATAAATGAACTTGAAACCAAAACAGTATATTACCTGATTACTTTGACACTTCCAACTTTGATATCGATTGATTTTACAGATTTTAAAGCTTATCAGATATTATCTTTTAATAGATACGCCTAATAAAACTTACCTAATTATATAACTTACCTTTTAATCGAGTTGATGTTAATCTATTTATTCACTGACACATGTGTTTTCATAGAGGAAATTCGACATATAGAGTAAACACACCTTCACTGCAAAAGAGTTTACTTGAAAGTGAAAGTAGAATCATGGCAGTCTGATCGTCATCATCACTCATGTATTTTCTAAGTAAGTAACATCTTTTTAAGATCGGTACTACGGCATAATACCGTTATCTGCACCGCATATCTTTAATATACAGTTTATTCCGTAATTTAGGTTCATCCTTTTTTTTTTTTTTTTTTTTACAGTAATTAACACCTGATGAATCAGAAAAGTGAACCAGAAACATCCATATCAAAATGAAATGTTTTGGTGAATGTGCAGGCTGTTTGATGCTCTTCCTCTCCTATTTAACTGAAGTGCGATCAGGTATATATTCCTTTAAGATAGAAGATTTTGGAATTTTTAGCACTTAATAGCCATGATTTGTGGCATATTGTATTGTATCATTTATTCTACCACAGTAATTGCTTTAGACTAAGTATATATAGGAGAGAGGAGAAAATCTTTGGCTGGACCAAGAATCGAACCTGGGACCCCTGCATTACTAGTCAGGTGCTCTTTTTTAAAAAAAATCTTTTATTTCTGGTCAGGTGCTCTAACCACTGGGCTACCCATGCCGATATCCCAGTCCAACCACAGATTTTCTCCTCTCTCCTATATACATGTATTCTACCTTCGGTGTCATTGACCACCCCTGGATTTGCAGATGAAACTCCTGCCAGGGGCGTAAAGAACCTGGGTTGTGTGTCTTCGAGGATGAAGACAAATTAAGGAGGAAGGAATGTAGTAATTAAGCCTATACGGACCATGGATATCAGTCTGGGTAGCTCAGATTCCAGGATCTAGTTTTAATCAGATTGGTTTGTAGAGCACCTAACTGGATCTTCAGGGATTCCAGGATCCAATCCATATATGCTCCATTGCATTTTCTGCTTCCTCGTTACATTTGGTTACTACCATGACCTGCTCCTGGTTACCTGACAGGTGAAATCTTGCATGGTAGTGTTCAGAGTTGAAGACACTTAAGGGGGTGAATGTAGAAGTCAGACAGGTTAAATTGACATCCAGTGACCTGATAGATGTAGATGTAGGTCAAATGGAAGAGCACCTGACAGGAGATTCAGGGCAAAGGCACTGTTGTTTTCTTCCTGTAAACATACTAATCATATAGTGAAAAGTTTGTTTACAGGAAGATAATTTTTTTTAGATTACATGTATGTATATTTAAAATAATTCAGGGGTCCTTTTGGCCTTGTCTTGTCACACTTTCTCCCTTCCAGGCATACACATAAAACGGGGTATAGTTTCTCTCCTGGCTTCTAGTGTTAGGTAAATGATTGATTCAGAGTTATTGATTTTGTAGATTTAGGTTTTAATCTGGAACCTACTACAATGTCATCACTGGAATCTCTGTCGGCAGACACAACATCAGGGGAAGTAACTGCTGCTCAATATGTCTCATTACCGTATTCATCAAGTGAACATCACAACAACAAACCGTCTGTTATACAACCATCATTTACACAATCATTCATTGGAGAGAGAAATAATAAATCAACATTGAACAGAAATGTTTATCCCTCTCAAACCCTCAATACTGCTCAAGACTCCTACAAAAATATAGGAAAAGATTATGACTGGTTTCAACATCTTGAATCTTCAAGGACAGTTCACCAGAAGACTCCACCAGTTGAAATTATATCCAGTTCATCTCTGTCTCTTACATCTCAACCCCAGGTGTCAGCGTCCCAACCACAGTTCTCATCTGAACCGTCAGCTCAAGTCACACAACCACTTTTGTCTGCATGGAGTCTGTATGACACAATGTTAAAAACACAGGATTCTGCTGGAATCCAGAGCTCTGTGGTCATGGCCATTACTAGCTCAGATGTTAATTCTATTTCCTCTGTAGTGTATAAAGTAAACACCAAGAAGAGATTTATTTCGTGTAGACCTGGGTCCTGTCCAGCGGTTACAGATATCTGTACACCACTAGTTGGAGGGAAGTTCCACTGCTCCTGTAGACAAGGTATGATATACCTGTATTCAATTCCTAACTTATTTATGTGCTACTGTTAACTGAACATGCAGTTTCTGAGATATCGAGTCTTCTGTAATTGAGACACAGTCAGTATTCTACTGAACACAGGGGCGAGAACAGAGTCTGTACGTATTATTGTAGACTGGCTATGTGTATATGAAAATAGAAGTTATGAAAGTGTGAATTTATTCAGCCACTGACCATGACCCATTTGCATAAAGGTTAGCTAACTTTAACTAATTGTTTACTTGTCATTAACGCATACATTTATATGATATATAGTGATAACTAGACGTTAATTGTCAGTTAAACTTGATTATTAACTTTTGTGGAACTTGGTCCAGATCTGGAAGAAATTATTTGACTTTTGCCATTAAATTGAACATGTAAATTAAATAGTAATTTATTTCCTCTTTGACAAAATCAATGCAATTAACAAAGAAAGAGGTTGAATTTTGATTTCTGTTTGAGCTAGTTTATTCTCAAATACTCATAAACTTATGAAGTGTTTCCCTGCAGTTCTGGTGGTTGCATAGCAACTGGTAATCATCCTTTAAGTAATATATGAATGAAGCCATTATGCAAGCAGCTGTACCCACCAAGTGTGAACAAAACTTTATTTGCATCTTGCTGTACTTTAGAGTTCAACAAAGGGAAACAACTGGCAATTTGGATATTTTATATAGGGGCTTTTCAATATAAGTAAGAACTATACTGTAAACTGATGGGAAAATAGTTGTAAAACATATCCCTTTGATATCAAAATTCATGTTTTTTATACAGGTGTAGTTTTATGCTGAAAAAAAAACCTTTCATATAATTTGATGTTATTCTATCAAGTTTCTTCAAGTTTGCAACAGCTCTATTAATGTTATTATACCCCCCCCCCCCCCCCCCCCCCCCGCAACAAAGTGTGGGTTGGGGGATACTGGAATCGGGTTGTCCGTCCGTCTGTTGACTCAATGGTTTCCAGGCTCTAAAGCATTGTCCTTTCCACCTGCAGTCACCATATCATACATGGACTACCCATGGGACGAAGATTTTCCCTATCGAATTTATCTCTTATCCATTTCTCCCTAGAGAAGAGACTACCCAAGGTTTTGTCATGCCCTTTCTTTATTACACTCAGGAAAGAGGTAATTTATACCTATTAAAACAACACTCTTTGGAAGTTTGGGGTAAGTGGGGGTGGGGGGTGGGGTATTCTTACACCTCTTGTTTTAATACTGTGACACATTTCAGTCGGAGGTTTTGATGTTATACAATCAATGTATTTACTGGAACATCCTGTGTTCTGGATAAATCAAAGAATTTTTGGGTATAAAGCATATCTGATATACACAAGTTTCATTGAAAATTAAAAAATTAATATGAAAAATGAAATAAAGTTGTATTTTATAGATTTCTCAAAAAGTTGATATAGAATAAATAAAAAAAAATATGTTGTAGTTTACTAAGTTCAGTCAACATAAATGAACATGATGATTAAGGTCAAGGATAAATGAATGAAAATTCTAATTTATAATTTAAAAAGAAATATCTATTTTATAGTTTATGGTGGACAATGAATTCAAGAACATTTAGAAAACGAAGGCCATTAAACACATGTAAGTGATCAAATATTCACAGTAGATACTGTATATATGCATTTTATTTTAGCATATTAAAATTTTGGTGCAATTGTATTTTTTTTTTAATGTACATAAATGTATGATAATGGATAAATAGAGATTTTCATATATTTGGACAACCATGGAATTGTTTCTGAACACCCAAGGTGCTAAAATATAAATCCTGCTAAAATAATTAATACACATACAGATATATAGGAAGAAGTTTGTGATATGTATTGCATTTTTTAAATGTTTATTCTTATATTGTCAGACATTGGATCCTTGAAAGACTTGTGAAACCTCTTCAGACAAGATCCATGTACTTAGTGACTGATGGAATACCACATCAACCACTTTAAAAAAAATTACAACAAGAGAAAATATAAAGTCTTAGGGCAAAGTAGATTTCATTTAATAATTGAAATGAGCAGGGCCTAAATCAATATGTTGAATAAAAATGCCCAAAATATTGCCAGTTTTCTAGAGAAAATAATTTTTGTTGTTTCAGATTACTCTAACCTTTTCTATAAGTTTGTTCTTGTGCCAGCTGTCTTGAATTTTGGCATGAGCTTTATCATTATGTTAAATTACATCAGTTGTGTCAAAATTTGATAAAGTTGATTTTCTCATTTAGATGTAATTTATTGATATTTTGGGTCAAAAATGAAATATTATTATGAACTAATACCTACTCATAGGTCAAAAAAGGAGTTGCAAAGGGCATACAAATTATATTAATTCAGACCTAGTTTAGAATACTAACAGTAAACTTGTGTAATAGTGTGATGTTTGATTTTTATATTATATGCAGTATTACTGAAATAGAATAAAATGATATTTTAAAAGTTAATTTGTTGTTTTTGTAAAACAAAATTGTGATGTAGACTGGTACGACAGATGTGATTTATTAACGTAATTGCGATGCTGCCCATACTGATTCATTCATTCTTTGATAATTAAGATATGCTACTCAGGTTGATCACAAGAAAGCCTTTAATGTGTTTAATATATACTTATAGCATATCCACTAAATTTCTTACTATGTCAATATCAAAAGACTGTAACAAACAATGATCCATATCTTAACTCCTATAAGGAATACAAAATTAAGAGTTGGGCAAACATGGACCCCTGGATATAACATTGACAATGTTTATTTTTATAATCTGACATATTGGACAGTGTGGAGATAAATAACAAAGAACAGTTTGTAAATATATAACACAGGCACATTCCTAACCAGGAGAGCTAACTCTTCCAATAATGGTTTTTATAAATTTACATAATTTTATCAATGTTGTATTTTTTTGCTTTAAAAAGTTGTTCAAATTTAAACACATTTGGATATAAGTAAAAATACTTTGGCATATAATTAATTCTTGATTGTAGAATTTATAAGTGTATCGCAACAATTAAATAAGTAGTGAAACTCGATCACCAATTTCATTTTTCGAACACAATTTACAAATTCTGTTTTTTCTTGGTAAAAAAAGCTTAAACAGGTGGCTTAGTATTACAGATTCTACATCTACAAAAATATTTCAGGTACTTACAAGGCAATGCTACATGTAATAAATACATATCCATACAAAGTGATGTCTTGTTTATTCTATAATTAAGACCTTTAGAAGAATTACCGGTATTCATTTCACTAAACCATGACTGAATTCATGATATATTGTTTTAAAAACTACTTTCTTTAGCCATGTTATATTCAATGATTGCTCTCTTTGCCAAATATAAGAAAGTTCGCAGTCATTCAGTATAGATTTGATGAAATTACACCAGGGGTTGTTATATTGCTTTTTTATAATAGAGTGTAAAATAACTTCGATGATAATTTTTCATCTTGTGAAACATTTAATTACTAAATTACACTAAATGTTTATCATTCATACTTTTATATTGCAATAGGGTATCTACCTAATTCACCATAAATCATAGAATTTGTCGTAGATAATTTTAAATGTAAATTATGTTTACAAAATTTTAAATGTAAATTTTCAATTAATGAAGATTGGTTGTAATCCCATATTTCACATCCATACAAAACACAGGCTTGCCAATTTTATTAAACATATTCAATGTACAATCTATACCAAGGTTGTGTTTTCTACTTTTTCCGATAACACCATACATAGCTTTTGTTGCTTTTTGAAATAACTCTAGTATTTGCGCTAAATGAACCATTTGTACCAAATAGCACACTAAGGTATTTAAAATTGTCTACAATTTCTAAAAATTTCTCACATAAAGTAAACTGTTCTTCCGTATTTGTAGTCCTATTTAAATTTTTTTTTACATGTACAACCTTAGTTTTGTTGATATTACCTTTAAATACTAACATTTGCAGTTTGTATTGTAGGTCTACAGGTGTTTCAGACAATAGGATTGTATCATCAGCCTTAGTAAAATACAGATCAAACTTTTTTTCTAATTCAGTAAAAATAAATGATCAACCTTTTACTTTATTGGAACACATAAAGAATCGGGGATAAATATTCCCCTTGCCTGACCCCCATTATACAAGGGAATGGGTCAGAATATAAACCATTTGATGTGACTCTTGACTTAATGTTATTGTACAGTTGTGTTATTACATTGAAACATTCGCCATCTATAGTACTCAGTAATACTTTGTTCCAAAGCCCTAGAAGTGGGATCAGGTGCCTAGGAGGAGTAAGCTTCACCTGTCGACCGGTCATACCCGCCGTGACCCCTATATCTTGATCAGTTAAACGGAGTTATCCATAGTCAAAATCAGTGTGTAAAGAACAGCTAACAATTGGTATGAAACATCAGACAGCATTTGTCCCAATGACGGGTTGTATTGGCAAATTAGATTGTTACAACAATCAAGGAATTTGCAAAATGCTGACTTTAAACAAGACTATTAAAACCCCTGTAACATCAACTTGATTGTTGGTAGCCTGTCTTGATTTAGAAACTGATCATACGCAGAACAAGCTTTTGAATCAGTTGAGAGAAATAATCACCATGTAAAAAGGTGAGAATGGAATATTGCAACATAGATATGTGAAGTTGATGACAGAGAAGCTGAAGTTGTTCCGTTTGTCATTAAGTTTAGTTGTCAGTTTGCCTTTAATGTCTACTTTCAATAAAATACATAAGTACAAAGCAGATGTGGTAGACTCTGTGGTGTCTTTTATTTCGAGTTCACTGGAATATATCGAATCCACATGTGAATAAAATTGATAATTGTTAATAGATAAAATGTCATCCATATACATGTATCTAAATATCGAGTTGAAGGCCACAGCAAGAGATGTTTTCTTCTCATGTAGAAGCTTTTGAATAAATTTTGCCCCATAAGAATGTAAAAACAGGTCAGCTAACAAAGGAGCACAATTCGTGTCCATGGGAATTCCAACAGACTGTTGGAAGACCTGATCACTAAAGACTACACAGATATTATCAATGAGGAACTCTAGCATCATTTTAATATCAACTTCAGAGTACTTGTGCATAGAATCAGAGTGATGTTTAACAAAGTAATTTTTTTAACGACTGATCACTAGATATGATTATTTCCTTTGTCCATTTTTGTTGACGAAGCAACTGTCTATGATGTCAAAAGGTCTAGTCTTTTTGTATCTTGAGGAATGGTTGTGTAAAGTGTTGAAATGAAAAATTATACGTTTTGATGTTGATTTGAGAAAAGTTTTGGGATTTCAAATTTACTAAAAGTTATTTAGAATTTTGAGAATCCACATTTGAGTGACACCACTTGTGGCATATGTTGTGGCACAATACGTTTGAAGTTTCTCTTAAATTGCATATTTTCGTGAGCACAGATTGGGGCTTGGTAGAATAATTACTGGATTCAGCAATGTATCTGTGTTTGTAAGTGTTTTTGTGAAGTTTAGGAATCCAAGGATATCAACAAATAATAGACCACGAGCAAATAAGGGATCACGTGCGACAGAAATTGTGGTGTAAGTTGAGCATGCGGAAAATGTCATATGTTCGACAAATTTACCGATATCGCAGAAATTGAAACAAGGGCTATGGGCCATATTTTCCACCTAGGCAATTACATTTGGTCTTGCAAAACATTTCAAAATCCCTATTGTGGATTCATCCTGGTCTGGTTGGCCCTTGGAGGGATGGTTAGAGCAAGTAGAGTCCATATCACGTGAGGAATTTTGCAAATTAATTTGAGTTATGGATAATATGGTTATTTGTTAATGAAGTTTCCAATACATTCCTATATATTTACATTTCCAATGTTTGTACCTCCGATATCATTACCCAGTCTAATGATAGCCATTTTCTGATGAATGCGATGCAGTTGTTAAAACAATGTGCGTATGAATCTTAATAGAAATAGTACGTCTATTTTAACGGCTGGAAATTCCAACAGAAATGAAAGTAGAATGTAGATACAAGAAAAGAAAAATACATGAGGGTATGAACTGCAACGTTTCACGCCGGCATACTTTTCAGGAAGCGTTAACGTAAACTTTAAACTATTCCCATTGTCCACTCTGACCCCAGGGGTCATGATATGGACAAACAAGAATTCACATTAAATTAATATGCATGCCTATGAATTTGAAATATGGTACCGACGTAGTGTTTTCTAATAAATATACACTTAAGATGTCCAGGAGGAGTAAGCATCCTCTGTCGACCGGTCACATGCGCCGTGATCCCTAAATCTTGATCAGATAAACAGAGTAATCCGTAGTCAAATTCAGTATGTAAAGAACGGCCTAACGATTGGTATGAAACACGTCAGATAGCATTCGATCTTAATGACAGGTGGTATTTGTAAATTAGATATCGTTATTTAACGACCATAGAGTTTGTGAAATACTGACTTTAAACGAAACTGTTGAAACCCCTGTAACATCAACTTATTTGTAAGGACCCAACCTCGATTTAAAAACTGATCATACGCAGAACATGCTCGTGCTTATCGAATCGCTTGAGAGACATAAACGTCTTATGTAGGTGATAATGGTACATGCATATTGCTACATAAATACGGAAAGTTGACGATGGAGAAGCCGAAATCATTCCGTTTCCCATAATGTTGAGTTATTGGTGTGCCTTTGATATATAATAGTACATTCAATAAAATACCCAGGTATGATGCGAATGTGGTAGAATCTGTGGTGTCTTTTATTTCGAGTTCACTAGGATATATCAAATCGATATATTAGTGAAAATGAGTATCATTAATAGATAAAACGTCGTAGATATATCTGAATGTCGAGTTGAAGGCCACAGCAAGAGATTTTTAATGCTCATTTAGAAACTTTTGAATACGTTCTGTCTCGTAAGAATATAAAAACAAGTCAGTTAATAAAAAAGCACAATTCGTGCCCACGGAAATTCCAACAGACTGTTAGAAAACCTGATCACCCAAGACTACGTAGATATTCTCAATGAGGAACTCCAGCATCCTTTTAATAATGCAGCCTTCACAACAGTTATAGTTAGGGTTTTCTCATTCAATGTTTCTTGAGAAGAAGATTGTTTTAAACATTTGAAACATTATTTCTTAATTACCTTCCTTTAAAAGGGATCACATGATCCTTCATTTGAAAAAAAACCCTTTTAAATCCCAGTGATACTTAGCGGTTGAAACTGACCCAGTAGTTCTAGAGAAGATGTGAAAAATATAAATTAAGGGTCACGGCGGACGTGTGATCAAAAATGCCCACGCAAGAAAGCTAATTGAAGAGAGACAAATTTCAAGACAATAACATTTGAAAATTTTTTTTTTATTCAAAAACATTCACTTCTGCAGTGCATCTATACAACTTATGTATAGTTTAAACATGTAATGTAGGAAATCATGGTTCTGATGAGGCATGCGCAGTGCCAAGTTCTGAGACACTATCGACAAACAGTTTACATACGAGGTCCAGCTGTTCCTCGTCACAGGTCTTGTTTTGACTTCCTGTACATCCGGGTTGTTGCTCTACAATTAAATGCCTTTTCTGTAACTTATCTTTCCTGGAAGCATTGTTCTTCTGAAGTTTGCTCTGATGTCGAATCAGGAAGCTCTCTTTGGTAGTCACACTATATGTTCGATTTATCATAACTTTCAGGCAAGTACAACACGGAAACCACATGTAAAAAAGGGTTAGAAGATCGGCCTGAAAATGAAAGTATAACCTAAAGAGCTATACACATTAGACATAAGGATCGTTTGTACAGTAGATATCTGTTGACCAATAGATGGGGTTCTTAGATATTCAGAAAAAGCTGAAACTTTAAGAGGCCTTGCATTTCATATTTCTAATGTCCTGCATGTAGCTTTGCATGATATGACGCACAGCCAGCTGTCATATCAAAACTATATACGTTAATAATCAAGAAGTTCATGTAGAGGTCCATTGAATGTGCAATAACCTGAATGGTTGTGCTTGATATAAAACCATCAAACGATCTCGAACGAAAATGAGGTCGCAGATAGCATCTATACATATACGTACATGTAAATGCGATTGTCCCTCATGCCTTTAAGATACAGATACCTATTCAGTAGAAACTGAACAAAAAGTAATACCCAGTATTCAAAGCAAAGTTAGCTGCAAAATGTTGTTTATCACTATACAGCACCGGTGTATTCTTAGAAATTACCGAGTGCATTGTCTTTGAAATTACGAAATTGTAACGGTAATAGAGACCACAGGCACGCAATTGTATCGCTTGGGTTTGAATTTACTACATGTATTAAAGAATACTCTTTAATAGCAAATTCGAGCCCAGGCAATACAATTATGTGTGATAGAGACATATAACTTACAAACTAGCTCATATCGCTTTTAGAAATATTAAAAACGCACCCTAAAACTGTCGTTTGTGAAGCTGTAGATGATTGGATTGGCGAAGCTGTTGGACATGGCCAGCCAATGAACACCGAGATATAGCCCCAACTCCAGTCTATCGTGATGGGGGGAGGGATGGAAATCACGGACCAACATAAATACGTGAAGGGGGAGCCAGCAGACCCCGAACATCGTCACCACTATCACCAGCATCTTCACCACCTGTCAAAGATCAGGAAATTGTTATTATACAGACAAGTCTAATAACATAAACACACAGGATGTATGGCACGCCGTTTTTACATTTATTCCTCCTTTAAAGATATATCATAAATTTTGTAAGATATCTTATAAAAGTTATATGATATCTTGAAAGTTTTATGATATATCTTATATTCTTAATAACATATTTTATAAAAGATATGAGATATCTTATATTGTTTTCTTTATTATAAGATATATATTTTATAAGATATCTCAGAAATTTTATAAGATATCTTATATACTTTATAAGATATCTTAGAAATGAATTTTTATAAGATATCTTATAAAAGAAAGCTTATTAGATATCTCATATATTTTATAAGATATCTCATAAACTTCATGAGATATCTTGTTTAATATACAAGATACCTTATAAAGTTTATGACATATCTTTTAAATTATATGAGATATTCTATGAATTATATGATATTTCCTAAGCAATAATCTGGATGAAATTTAACAGTTATCAAGCTCTTTTTGAAAAAAGGCGGGAAGAACTCTTATTCATGACGTAATAATGCTATAAAATAAGAAATAACTTTGTTAAGGTACTGATTCACGATTTTTTCCAAAATTTTAATTTTCACTTTTAATGATCAAAATCTACTGTCTAATATGATTAAAAGATTTCACATAAAAATTAAGGTTGTACATTATCACGGAAGTTCATTTTATAGAGTACATTATTTGTTTTGTAAACAAAGATTGCGGTATGTTATTGTTTACGAAATTTTCAAAAGAAATGGATATCGATCTAAGTTGATTATAACTTTCACATTTCAAGCATTCTTCGGATAAAATGTTTCATCTAAAAGTTAAAATTTGCGACTATGCAAAATTAAGATGCTTTATATTACAACATTGATATGTCACTTATTTGTTTGTATACATAAAAAGACTCGAGTCTTTGTTTACATAACTCATATTTAAGGCTAAAATATAGCTTTTATTCTTGCATTCAGAAGGTTAAAATTTTGGTTGTCAACATTAAATGAGTTATACTTTTAATATTAAACATCAAAAATAAAAAACTAATTCGCTCAAAAATCGTGAACCAGTCCCTTTAAAGAGGAATAAATATAAAGTGCTATATTTTCTTGGCAAATCAACAGATACATGGGTACGTTCGATTAATTCAAGCCAATATCACTTTCCCTTAAACAAACAGGATTCAGTTTTATGAAAATCACAAGTTATGGAGACTTTTTGAAATCAACTAAATTCTATCTGCACAACCATCAATGCACCCGGCGGATAGACAGATACAGCACGCACTTTGATAGCATACACGAGAGGTACATGCATATTAATGTTCATTAATTGATTTTCCATCGGTATTAATCAAACAGTTTTTAAAATTGATAAGTAGTCCTGATTTTATTTCCGATTTCCAATAGACTTTAATTAAATTTTCTTTACACTATCAATAAAACAGCATAAAGCAATAAATTTACATGTCGTGAACATTGATTAAACGCTGAAAAGCCCCACCAGTTATCCGAAGGCTTTCAAATGTGTCACATAAAACCAGTTTGATGGTTCTAACTGTGAACATTTTCGTAATTTATTGGTACAGAGGGAATGCCGATTTTAGAAATGTATGACCTTGGACTATATTTCCCCCTAAAACTGTTAAAATATTATGCGAATTTATATCTAGGTTTTTTCCCCCAAGCTAATAGAAACTTCTTCCATTAAAATAAAGCGCCATATATCCTATGATAAAAACCATGGATAGCAGACATACTTCCAAATAAACGAATCTGTAGTCCAGAAATCAATAACACAAGAGCTTGACACTTTCGAAGTACTCGTGAACTTTCCCCACAATTTCTTGTATGATTTTACGGTCTGCTGTGCAGTACCACCTCCGAAGTCGATTTTCATAAATTTGTAATTAAACCCAACAATTATCCAATATGCATACATTGTCTTGTGGGCTTAATCAAAAGCAAATTAAGGTTCCTGATAGTGTTTACACACACATAGATTTTGGGATAATTAGAAATATATCAGCGTATATCAAAAGCAATAATGAAACACTTGAGACGAGACACATACATGTAATCGATGATGA
>NC_079167.1:13054340-13181840 GCF_947568905.1 Ostrea edulis | reverse complement strand
AAGAAATATATTTTAAAAATCTGAAAGATCTACCTCAATCAAATAGTTCAGGCGATATCGACAGGGGATGCTTACTCCTTCTAGGCACCTGATCCCACCTCTGGTGTGTCCAGGGGTCCGTGTTTGCCCAACTATCTATTTTGTATTGCTTATAGGAGTTATGAGATTGATCACTGTTTGTTATCTTCACCTTTCATTGAATAGGTCAGATTCTTAAAAAGTAGGTATAACACAAGGTTAAACTTCACAAAATAATGAGGTCTTGCCATAAAGAATCTTTATACAAAATATGAAACCCCTTCCGTAAATACATGTGTAGTTCAGAAGATATTGAATAGGTCAGGTTTTTATTACAAGTATAGGTCAAACTCCAAGGTTAAAAGATTAAACACCATTGTGTCAAAAGGTCTTGTCATAAAAATCTACATACAAAATATGAAAACCATACCTAAGATAGTCCTGGATATATTTAATAGGTTATGTTTTCTTCAAAGTAAACCAAACTCCGAGTTCAAAGTCACAAGGTCATGATATATTGTCTTACCATGAGAAATATATATACAAAATATGAAAGATCTACCTTAAATAGTTCAAGACATATTGAATAGGTCAGAATTTTATTAAAAGTAGGTCAAACTTCGAGGTCAAGGTTACAAGATCACACACCATTGCATTACATGAAAGGTCTTGTAAAGAATGTACAAAATATGAAAGTTATATCTTAAGGGCAGATGATACAAACAATTTTTTTCTTTCGAAGAGACTTTATATGATGTTATTCTTTTATAAAAGTATATATTTCCTTGAATTCTTTTCCCCTTTGACTTGGAGAGTGAAATATTTTCCGTATTTCCAAAAAAGGACAAAACAAAAGTTATCATGGTAAATTAGTTTATTCTTCTTTTGTTTACCTTTTCTATACCTAAAAAAAATGGTTTTCAGGGAGAACAGAGTGTACTGATATTAGATTTACAACATAACGTGTAAAATATTAATGCATTACAAATTTTACACTTGGAAAATATAAATTGCTGCTTCAATAAAATTACATATATGGACATTGCACCCTCAGTTAAGGTTTACAAATTAAAATAAACTTCATAATATGTTGACTTAATGTTTAAAGTGTAATATCAACTTAAAAATCATATACCATACGGGGTGAATTTTCTGAGTAGACGCAAAATTGTAAAAATAACATTGGCTGATTTTCTAAAGACAAAGAAGAGTTATCTCCCATAATATAAGAGTAAAATTTTACAACTTCTGAAAATAATTTACAATAGCATTTATGATTTTACAGGTTTGTTTTTATGTTTTTGTTTTGTCACTCTTGATTTTCCTTTGCTATATTCATCTCTGAAAAAAAAATAAAGAAATGCCTAATAAAGGATCTATTTGATGTGCCATTTTACATTAGTTTCTGCATTATGACGTTTCCCAGTAGAAACAGGAGAAAGATGGCTGCATACTCCCTGCTGACATCTCATATAAAGCAATGATCCAAGTCCATACCGTGTTTCGCCCTCACAATGTCGTATGCGTTGTTAAATCTAGTGGTCTACCACACGCAGCACAACCTTTTTCCAAATTGTCCACTAGAATTCCAAGTTCCACAACTCGTCTCCCACTTCTCCATCAAATCATCTCCTCATGCTCTTCTTCCGATTCTTCACTCTCTGGTACATCAGATGGATATGAGTGTGTCTTCATTTCCTAGGCATTCTTGTGAATTATTACCAGTTGAACACTTTTTTCTTGATTCATTCAACTTCTCCTCGATCACATCAACATTCACTATCTTACGTCCAAGGGATAATGCATAACCTTTCGTAGCATTCTGTAACCTTTGATGACGTTTTTTACCAATAATTTTTCCTGATTATTTCCTCCTGAATGATTTTGGCACCATAACTGTTTACATTGTTTACTGACCCCCCCCCCCCTTCCTGGTCCTAAAACAAAGAAGAGTTCCAAACAACTATAAATGAGAAAACCAAAACCAACCAAACTATTTTTTTACCATGGGAACTCTTCAGTGCTAAAGGTAGAAAAATTTGTTTATATCATCTGGCCTTAAATTGTTCAAGAGATATTTTTAAAGATTTTTCATATATATCAGCATGTAAAACTTTTATACCCTTTTGTGGCCCCATCCTACCCCTGGCAACCATGAAGGGGATTCAAGTTTGTTCCAATGAGGGACAATGTCCTTCTCCAAAGGGATATAATAGCAAAATAGCGAACATATACTAGCAAATTTAAAAACAATCTTCTCAGAACCAGCAGGCCAATTTCAGTCAAACTTAGTACAAATTATCCAGGGGTACAGGGAATTCAAGTTTTTTTTTTCAAATGAAGGGTCATGCTCCCTTCAAAGGGGAGATAATCACAAAAATGCAAAAACTGGGTGGGGTCATTTAAAATCTTCTTCTAAGAACCGGTGGGCCAGAAAAGTTCAAATTTACAAGGAAGCTTCATGACATAGATTCAAATTTGTTAAAATCATGGCCTTTGGTTGTAGGATGGGGTCACAACAGGGTTTTGCTTGCGAATATATAGGAAAAAAGCTTTTAAAATCGTCTTTTAAAGAACCGCTGGGCCAGACAAGTTCAAATTTACATGGCAGCTATCTGACATAGTGCAAATTCAAGTTTGTTAAAATCATGGCTCCAGGGGGTAGGATGGTGCCACAGTTGGGGATCAAACTTATACGTGCGAATATTTAGTCAACATCTTTAAATATGGTCCATGGTGACCCAGGTGAGCGATGTGGCCCATGAGCTTCTTGTTTTATCTCTTTCTAAGATGCATATATACTTTTATGTTTCCTCATGCTACACAATCTCACCGCAGATCTGTTTTTGCTGAGCGGAGTCAATAAATGAAAACCAATGTAAAGATGAAAAACAATCTAATTAAAATCATATCTCCTCTAAATGTTAGAGAGGACTTGATTTTAATTAAATTGAGATAAAAAAAATGTCATGTACATGTATTAAAAATGACGAAAAATATATAAACCCTGATAGGGGATCAGACCAACAGCTAATCACACAATTCAAAATGGTATTTCAATGCAGATTTCCTAAATCATATAAGCACAAATATACAAACTATTTTGTAACACTAGATCCGGACTTTGGTTCAGTAGTAGTTGTTCAGTATCACACTAGTCTTGCTTAATTCAAACTACCATATTTAGGAATGTCTTTACATACAATTTCATCAGCAGTGGATTATTGTTTTGTGTCGCGTATAAAATTGAAATCGAGACGAGGTTCTATCTACCGCGGGGGTGTGTAGAAACAAATTGCAATTAGTTTGTTCTCAGGCTTGCAAAGTAACAGCAATTATTATGTACGACATTAGTGGCATTCAGATATCGGGCATGCAGCTCTCTCTTTGTATTATTTTTGTACTAATATTTCAGTCTCCGAGTACCATTAAATTACATACCACGTGTTTAAACACAGAATTTCAATATAGACCTAATACAACTACAGTGTTTAAGTAACATATTGTCTGTCAGTTCGACACTATACTAACAGTGGAATGGAAAAAGACAAATTAGGGATTGCATGGGTCATAAACATCAATGAACCAATGGATATTTTATCTTGTAGTGGACATGCAGTAGCTGTAACTTATTTTCAAATTATCATATAATAATATGGTTATCACAGTATATGTGACGCTACGGTTGTCATAGTAACACCCTTAGCAACCTTCCGTAATAAACGCTAAGGCGTTTGAGATGGTGTTTAAAATTGATACAAAAAGAAGGAGAATACATTATATCAAATCAAAGATAAGGCTTTGAATAATATATGATTTACATTGAGCTCTCCTTTAGCTCCAAATGACTGCTTGTGAGCTGTTTTCCAATTTTGATAAGTATTATTTACCATGGCAGACTTCTTTTCATCTCTTGAGAAATAAATGACCATTGAATTCTTTAAATTTTTATATATGTTGTAACACGTCAGTAGCATTGTTTCTTATTCAATTGTCTATTGTCGATGTAGTTGACCAAAAATTGCTCGTGCAACTATTTTACTCACTTCAAACAGCGAGTTTTATACACAGTGCTTTAGCTCTTTATTTGGTCTGTACAGTTTGACAAATTAGTTTTACCTTTCCAGCACATCAAAATTTCAAATACAATCCGATGGCATATTATTGGAATGAGGGAAGTAGGTATGTCATTAAGACAAATTGGTCATCAAAGTGAATCCTTCAACCATCTGTAAAGTTGTCAGAAAGCACTAGTTTACAAATGACGTAAAAAATCTGGAAGATCTGAAAGACCCCCGTAAAACATCTGTTTGGGAGGACAATGCACTCAGAAGGATGGTTAGACGAAACGTTTCTACTAATAGCTCAGATCTTATAAAGGAAATGGTTGCCACATCGTTTACTATCAATAAGAATAGTGCGGAATCGACTGAAGTCAGTTGGATATCGTGCAAGAAGACCCATAAAGAGACCTTTGCTTACACCCAACAATAAAACAGCACGTATGCATTGGTGTCAAGATCGCTAACGTTGGAAACTAGCCTCTTAGAGGAAAGCCCATTGGTTGGACGAGAGTCGTTTTTTGCTACATATCACAGATGGACGAATACGTGTATGGCGGCAACCTAGAACTGCATATGCTGAACGAAATATCATATAGACGATTCCGTTTGGTGGTGGATCAGTTATTGTGTGGGACTGTGTTTCCTACGACTGTAAGCTGGATCTGATCACAGTTAGGGGCTAACTTAATGCACAAAGTCACCAAGGTGACATTCTTGCTGCAAATGTTGTGTCTCATTTTAACAATCACATGTGCTCTTCAATAGACATTTTAACAACCCCTAAACATATCATGACTTTTAGAAAACCTCTCTTCTATAGTAGACAACCCATCTTTCTAACCACGCTATAATTACAGGCCGATAAAACTTTTAGATGTTATTTTCAATCCTGTATACAATTATTTTCACACTAAAACATTTTATTTTACATGAATACAATCCTATTTCTTATAAAAATAAAACATCTAATATATTATCTGATTATTAAGAAGTTTTCCCCTTACGTGAGTTTTCTTGGATTTAATTGAGAGTTCTTGGAAACTTATTGCAATATTGTCCAAAGTATAGATAAATGTGTGGTTTTCCGTGAATTACCTAAAGTATTTGACCAATTAAGTTTGACACAGACGTTTGTTATTAATATTGAATAAAAACTTGATATATCTGGTGAGTTTCTTGAACAATAAGTCACAAAAAGTAAACAAATAATTTTTGAAAAAGTGTACATTGACAGCGATTCCTTCGCTGAAAAAAAATATATCATTTTACCAATTTTGATAATTTCATAGCATCCTCAGTCTCTCGAAGAAGCTACGGAAGAGCCTAATGGTACAATACCGCGTCTAAATTGTACAAAAACTGATCTCAAATACTTCGGTAGATTAATGAAAATGTACTATTTAATCCGAAAGTTTGAATTGAAGATGTTATCCGTTGAGAAGCAAGCTCTGCCTGTAGTATGACTGACACGTGAATGACGTGTTAGGGCCCACCATGTTATTGTTTCCTCGGTTTGCTTGATTGCTGTCTTTTAGAAATAACAATGAATTTTCCATAATTATTTCCCAGCATACTCAATGACTACTTAAAACCCTACTTAGGTGACATGGTAAAATGATGTTAGTATAGATATACATGTACTAGTTTTACATTCCTTTTAAATTTTTAAAATCATTTTACTTTTTCTCTCACTCAGGAAACAGCTTTCTACGTCGATTCCTCTTACTAAGATAAAATTATGACAAAACAAAAACAACATGGGGTATCTTACTTATCATGATAATTTTATTTATCATTACAAGGTTTAATTGATTTCGATTGATTGACTGAGTTCGCTATATCTTACAGTAAAATGAAATATGGCATCATAGTCAAAGCAAAACATAAAAAGAAATCCATAACGTAGATATCACATGTACAGCGCATGCAGTTTCCAAGTATGTTATATAAAAGTACAGGACGAAAGTATCAAGAATATGAATTAGAAATCGAGAAAAAAAAATCAATTCAGTGTAAATATCTATCACAAACACAGAACTGCATTTCACAATTAGAAATGTCGATACTAATTTTTGATACTGTCCTATGTTGATCCAATTTGCAGTCAGTTTTAATGAACTGTTTACATGCACCCAGCATATGTATTCGTTCTTTGATCCTAGATATGCATAGTCCTGTAGATTTCCATATTTTAGTCCGTAAAATTCACGCTTATTGGATGCGATGGTGATGAATTTCAAAATCGCATGAGAACTGATATTTATGGCTTAACAGGAAGTATAGATATGTGACTTTATCATATCTTGGCACACAATTCGCTTTTCAATTTTATACACATAAAATTAACACCGGTAATATTCTAAAAATATATGCACTTTCTGAATTATACAGCCAGCAAAATCAAAGCCAATTAAATTATTTTATCCTTCGTCAAAAAAAAATTAATTAAAAAATCGACCACTTTCGGAAAAGGAATAACAGAACTCGGCGGATTGGATATTTCTCACATAAATGTAGTACCTTTGCTGCCACTCAGTTCTTGTCAATCAGCCACATCTCTCTCTCTTTCTTTCTCTTTCTTTCTTTCTTTCTCTCTCTCTCTCTCTTTGTCTCAAACATGGATCGTCTTATAGTCTCTTGCATTTACACTTTAATGGACATGATATAATTGTGCTTTTATAAAACATTTGACTTGCAATCCCTTAGCCCTCCTGAGATTTTACAAGCGATTCTTATTTACAATAATACATTAGCCTCTTTGAAATGCGACATTGCGAAAACATATGATTGGTTACTGATCTTGAACAGAGAGGCTTGTTCGATTAAACTGTCTGCACGGAGACAAATGGTGTCTTTGGAGTATAACTTCCAATTAACAAACGTCTTATGACTTTCTTTAACTTGTTTGACAATAAAATATGTAAACTAAAGTAGACCTCTCTGGCACAAACTCAGTAGGCAATAAAGACAAAGGGCAATGCCTTGTTGTTACAGTTTATATTGCGTTGGAATTGCAGCTACAGAATTTTACAATGTGCACTACACTGCAGGCTGATCTGGCGGGTATGAAAGTCGTTCCTTCTTCTTTATATTTTTGGTGAAAATTCTAACAGCCCGTTTGAGAATTTTTCACTGATGATAAAGTTGTAGGTGAAGTGCCACAAATTTTGACCTATGTATGGCGACTCAAGGTCATAGCAGGCTACCATGACACGTGGTTTCCATTTTTAAGGTCATATCCGAAAGACTCATGACTTTCACTTCTAATACCAGACGCCTGACAAAGGAACAGTCATTACCTATACTATATGCCTAAGGTTAGATGCGGCACGGATATCGATAGTCGAACCCGGGACTTACCTGTTGTGAAGCAATATCAGAGTCTAATGACTGCCCTTCTAGTGCCAATCTTTAAAGTTAATTCCGAACAAACCCCAGGGAATGTAGGAGTCCCCTAGGACTATAATTCCCCGCTATGTGGCTGTAGAGGTACCACCTGGTGCGTGGCTCCAGGGATTGGGTCAGATATGGAGTCCCTATTTCTACTGCCATTGGAGAAAGGAACAAAGTGACCACTAGATATGACAGGAGTCCCTAAGAGATACTCCATCCTAGACGTCCGTGACACCCAAAAGTGTTAGGTTAACTCGTCTGAACTTTGTCGTTCTTTTGTATTTCACAATGTAAGAGTTTAATGTGCTAATCCGGAAAGAACAACGGGGCATGGTAAAGGACCCCTAAGACTGTCTTTCTCAGCCTTCTTATTGGGGCTGTAGGGGATACCATCAAGTGGAAAATAATAAGATCGTGTACCTTGTAGGGTGTCATACCCCGTCCAGTGGCTATTTTGGGCATTCCTCCCACGACAGAGTAGAAACTGGGATTCCAAATATGCTCCGACCCCCTGGAGTCACCGAGTGGTAACCTGAAGCCCCAAACTGATGGTGGGGAATGATAGCCCTAAGTATCCTCTACCTTGCCCCGGGGTTCATCCCCCTTATCGTCAAAAACTGCGCTAAATCCTTATATTGTCTACGAAATAGGAAAAATGTTCAAGCGAGCTAAACAACACTTTTGGGTAAAACAAAATCTCTTGTATTAATGGGATGGAGTACCCTCTACACTAACCAATTTTCACTTTATCCCTTGTAGCCCCAGGTGGGGGATAAATGGGTCCTCTGCCCTTTTCCAGGGTTCTTTTCCACCTTGTCTTCAAAGATTAGCGCTAGAGGAGCAGTAATCAAACTCGGCTATCGACTATGAGATGAGGAAATGGCATAGTTCAGATGAGCTAAACTACATCAAAGAGCTCTTGTCAGTATGAGATAGAGTACCTCCTACGGTCTCCTTACCGTCCAATAGTCACTTTGTTCCTTTTTCCCATGACAGTAGAAATTGGGACTCCAAATATATCCCAATCCCTTGAAGCCATCGTGTCGTACTCCTACAGTTTCAAACTAAAGGCGGGGGAAATTAGCCCATGATGACCTCTGCCTTGTCTCGAGGTACGATCCGCCCTGTCTTCAAAGATTAACGTTAGCGAGTGCAAATTTAAACTCTTAATCATTATCATTCTATATGAGATACGATCGCGGTAGCTCAGTGGTAGATCGTTCGCTTTGTAACAGGGTAGTCGTGAATTCGAGCCCCGTTCGTGCCATGTGTCAAACCTATGACGTAAATATGTGTACTGGTAGTGATTGCTCCTTCGCCAAACGCTCCGCATTTAGAAGTGAGAATCATGGGTCTTTCGGATACGACCTTAAAGCTGGAGGTTCCGTGTCGCGACACACGTTGGTATGTTTAAGAACCCCCACTGCTACGACCCTGAGTGTAAAGCATAGGTCTAAATGTGTGAGAGAAAATCTCGATGGGACGTAAAAACAAAACACACAAACAAAAGAAAGGTTCACATGAGCTAGACAACGTCTTTGAGTATCTCAGACCTCGTGACTGTATAGTATGAAGTATCTCGTAAGGTCCCCTCCCACGTTCAATGGTACCCCCCCCCCCTTTTCCACCCATGACGAATAGAAATGAGGATTCCAAATCCGATCCTTGGCGCCACTAGGTGGTACCTCTACAGCTTGATGATAGCCCTAAGGGGTCTCCCCTACCTTGTCCTGGGGTTCGTTCTACCTTGTCAATTAGCGCTACAGGGGCCATCGGTAATCTCTTATTACGATTACGATTATGAAATTAGAATAATGTCAAAGTTCAGGTGAATTTAACCACAGTCTTTGATAATAATGATCTACTTTCTTGTTGTTTTATTGTTCAACCTTCTTTTCCCTTGAAATACTTTCTCAAAAAATTCCTTTAGTAGATTTGTTTGTAATAAGGTAAAATTAATTACTCTTCGGGTGAGCTATTTTACTGAAATAATCTTTTGATGCAATATAATTTCAAATGGTACATGATCTGGAGATTATAAAAGACCTCACATCATGTAGTTTTCCTTATCAAATCCATCCATTCATTTTTATTTAATATCTGTTTAAGATCATAGTATTCTAGTGAACTAAAGTCTTAATGTGCATTTTTTTTTTCATACAAGATAGCAAAATATATTGCTTAAAAAGATCCGACATGTGCGGTAAATTTCATTTGCTTCCACCCTTTCATTACATATCACTCATATAAATCAATTCATCATTTACACAACCCTCTCATGTGAGCGAAGCGGATCATGCATCTTTCGATTGACATTTTATATTTAAAAAATGCTTTAAGTTAATTCATGTATCATGATTTTCCATAGTGGCTGCTAGGGTGGCTGCTTATTGGATACTTCAACCTGGTTACCGGTAATATTTGGACTAATAGCGAGTTTTACAGCAATATTTCGATTCATAATGACTAAAATTAGATTTTCAGCAGGATTTTATCACGTCTAACTATATTTATCGTATTGGACAAGATCTGATATGCATGCTTGTACTCGTAGATATGCGCGATTTGGTTAATGAACTGATCGTATAAACAGATCTCGCCAATTTTTGGTATGAAACATTGAACAACGAAATTGAAATTTGGACAAATCTTCATAAATGTTATACTACTTTTGATATATGTTCTGGTCACTGGTGTTCCCTTTTTACATCAATTTAGTCCTATATTTTCCGTCTCACAACACGTTCTCTCTCTCTCTCTCTCTCTCTCTCTCTCTCTCTCTCTCTCTCTCTGATATTTGGAGTTGTTCGTCCAGTTGTTGATAGCATAATTCGTCCCCCGAGAACACAATTTAATGTTCCAATTCCAATAAAAGCCAGAATGTTGAGTGGCGAGTGGAACCCGGTAAGGAGAGCGCTTAGTGCCTAGTTTTTCTTATTTGCAAAGAAAGGCGATCACGAGTATATTACTTCTAGAAAATCGCCCTTTTCAACAAAAGGGGACAGTGAACTCGGAATTGCTGATGGCATAAAACAATGCAATAAATTTCAATCAGTATATGATGAAAGTATTCCTCTGGAAAAATATATTTGTAAGAATGAGATGAATACGTGTCAGATTATTTGAGTAATAATTTTTCAATTAAAACTCGCTTAAATATCGTGCATCGCGAGATGTGTCGAACAAAATCCACTTACTTGAAAATTAATGTTATATGGAGGGTACATAATTAGTCCGGCTAACGTCACGTGAGGACTTTCTTGTTTGAAGAACATCTGGCAAGGATTTTGATTTTTTTAAAATAGAAAATTACATCAAAATCAGTCGTTAGGAAATTTGCATAGAAAGTACACGATTTGTCTGTCTAACTCCTAACTCCTCCCACAGTTTGCAAGTGAGAGCCTTCTTATTTTCAGAGTGTTTGTATGGGTATTGAATACGTGCATGTAGCAAGGATTTTGGTGATCTTTAAATTTTGAGAAAATTACAGGTTGTCCTTTTAAATCCTGTAACAGCTTTGAAGCTATTAAGACTGGAAAATCAACAATTTTTAATTTTCTCTGATGTTTAGAATATTTACAGGTCGCTAAACTTGGTCAAATTTGGGGAAATATTTTACACACAGAACTCTTGGTTTGTCTTTTTATCTCTTGTCACAGTTTTAAGCCAATACCCTTTATTCATACGATACAAAGAAAGTATGCCACAGCCTCATGATGGCTGATACTACCTGAAACAAAGTTATACAAATCATGACTTAGGAAAACATCCTATATAAGCTTTTCACGGGCGCATTATGTATCGTTTTCGGTACTCTTATTAAATCGAGGCATGCTACTGACAAATAAGTTGATGTTACTGGGGTCTTGTTTAAAGTCAACATTTCGGAGATTCCATGGTTGTTAAAACGATCTAATTTACCAATACAATCTGTCATTGAGTCAAATGCTGTGACGTGTTTCATACCAATTGTTGGGCCGCTCTTTTCACACTGAATTTGACTACGTATTGATCCATTTACCTGATACAGGGATCACGGCGAGAGTGACCGATCGACAAGGGATGCTTACTCCTCCTAGACACCTGATTCCACCTCTGAGATGTCCAGGGATTTGCGTTTAACTTACTCTTAACTTTGCATTCTTTCTAGGACTTATGAAATTGATCACTGTTCGTTATCGTCACCTTTTCATACTAATCGATTCTTGTTATACACTGGCTACGTTTTTGTAGAGAGCAAATGCAACGGGCCATATTGGTATTCCAAGAAAGTGCTCAACGAACTGAACTATTTGGCACTTGAGATTGTATTCATATGACCGCAACATTCCTCCCTCTTTAAATGTCTTTACATCTTAAAGACATTAACCAGGATCTTTATCCCAATGCAGGCATTTTCACCAGACAGTTCCGAGGACTGATCTACGGCACCAAATGTAAAAGAAAGGGGAAAATGCAAAGGATCAGACCTGGATTCTAACGTGGGGTTTGTGAAGCTCTAGTCAGGTGTTCTACCAGCAGAAGTATCAGGATCTGACGATCGGAGCGTTATTTGTTATATGATTGTTATGAAGGAATACGTTTGAATATAAAGTTTTCAATTTTTTAAAAAAAGCGTTATGACGTTGATATTCATGAGCCATATCATGACGTCATCTATTTAAGATTGAAAATACGTGTGGTTATGAACTGCCACGCTTCATGAAGTGTGAGCATGAAACGTTGTAGTATACGTGTGGTTATGAACTGCCACGCTTCATGAAGTGTGAGCATGAAACGTTGTAGTATACGTGTGGTTATGAACTGCCACGCTTCATGAAGTGTGAGCATGAAACGTTGTAGTTCATATCCTCAGATAATTTTCAAAAACTTTATTAATATCTTATATTTACATTTTACTTTCACTTCTGTAGGAATCCACAGCTGTTAAAATAGACACACTCTATTTACCAAGATTCATACGCACATTGTTTACATCTACATCGCCTTCATCAGGAAATGGCTATGATTACAATTTGTAAAGATATCAAAAGCAAAAACATTGTAACTGTAAATATTATGAAATAACGTTACATAAAAAAGATTTATACAATGCAAGCGATATTATGACGACTTACGTTTGGCAAGTTATGAATTATTTCATACTACAGTGGGGTTTTCCCCCCGAAAATCAAAGACATACGAAATGTTCCATGTCTAATAAGTTTGTTACGCCTGGAAAAATGTTCATTTCATCGAGGGTAACAGAAAAATGCCGGTCGCGGTAGTGGTTAGGGCAATCGCTTCACAACCGGGAAGCCCGGGTTGGATTCCGGCGCCGCGTCGTTTAACACTGGTAGTGACTGTTCCTTCACCAAGTGCCCGACATTAAAACCCCAGGGGTTCGTGTTTGCCCAACTCTTAATTTTGTATTCCCTATAGGAGTTGTGAGATTAATCACTGTTCGTTACATTCAACTTCTCATAAAAGTCACAGGCCTACATGTAGGTTTTTCGGATATGACTTTAAAACGGAGGTCTCTAGTCGCGGTATGCGCGGTAGGTGTGGCACGATAAAGAATCCTCCATCTTATGGCCATAAGCGCCGAGCATAAGTCAAAGTAGCGCTTCATGTCTCTCTATACGTGTAAAAAATCATCGAATCGGGCGTAAAACAATAAACAAACAATCGTACGTAAAACAATAAACAAACAATAGGACGTAAAACAATAAACAAACAATCGGACGTAAAACAATAAACAAACAATCGGACGTAAAACAATAAACAAACAATCGTACATAAAACAATAAACAAACAATCGGACGTAAAACAATAAACAAACAATCGTACGTAAAACAATAAACAAACAATAGGACGTAAAACAATAAACAAACAATCGTACTTAAAACAATAAACAAACAATCGGACGTAAAACAATAAAAAACAATAGGACGTAAAACAATAAACAAACAATAGGACGTAAAACAATAAACAAACAATCGTACGTAAAACAATATACAAACAATCGGACCTAAAACAATAAACAAACAATCGTACGTAAAACAATAAACAAACAATCGGACGTAAAACAATAAACAAACAATCGTACGTAAAACAATATACAAACAATCGTACGTAAAACAATAAAAAACAATAGGACGTAAAACAATAAACAAACAATCGGACGTAAAACAATAAAAAACAATAGGACGTAAAACAATAAACAAACAATAGGACGTAAAAAAAATAAACAAACAATCGTACGTAAAACAATATACATGGACAAACCATCGACGATAAAACAAGATACTTCAACCTTTTACAATTACATGCATTATATATGAAAGCACGCTTGTCAAATACATTTCATCTAAATCTTGCATCTACAATAATGTACTAATCATTAATGGTATTGATTACACAGTTTTGTGTGGCTGTTTTTTGTTTGGTTTGGTTTGGTTTGGTTGTGGATTTTTTTTTTTCATTTTACTAATTTTTGAGGACGTTGTACCCATCACATTTATTTACTACTTACAGTCAGCTTTATAACAAAAACATAACAATTCGTAATACAATGCATGATAATCATGTTTTATTTTTTGCATCTAGGTATGTTGATAAATACTAGTACTGGAAATTCCACACACGGGACAACCTACACACGCGACACGGACAACGGGCCACTAGTGTGTAAACTAATGGCGATATAACTACTATCAACAATTCTAATACCAAAAGCGTCATTATGGTCCACAAAGCCATGCGCTTTATCTACTGTCCCTTTTTTCAGCGAGTTACAGTTTCGCAATTAAAAACTTCTCAAATACATGATGCTGAAGAAAGGCATCTTCTCATTATGATGGTTTACATCATCTATTATCCAGGTTATGTAAACCCACACATCAATCCTGGCATCGGCGAAGATTTAATCCAAAGGGGCCCACTTCTCTTATAATTTGTTTACGCCTTCATCTAGATTTGTAAAAGCTGTTGAACTAAGTCAGGAAAATTAATGACTTTTATTCCCTCCAAATTACTACAATGATTAAGAGCCGCAAATGACTGATGATGTTATCAGTTAATTAAAGTATTTGAAAGTCTTTGTGATTTCTCCCAGGTATATCGATTTGTTGAGTGATTCTCTGAAGAAGGTAGTCGAATTCTGTCAGATGAATTCGAAGTTACTGTTTCTTTACACATGCAGCCTCTTATCTCCCCCCAATAACATTAAATGAATTTGAAACGGGTTGCTTTCAATAAAACTTTATGACAAACTCTTTTTCTTTGTAACAAATAGCATTCCTTCATCTTCTGTTTGCCATTTTCATTCTTACCCCATCTGTTTCGCTTGAGTATTAGAACGGTTTTACAACTTTGTATTCATGGATGCAAAGAATTGCATAAACTGACATTGATTCCATGCTCCAATGTCGTTATTTAAAATAATCAAACGATCTTTTATTGAAAGACTGGACGGTTACGAGAGGGAATTACTGCGTTTGGAAGTAAATTACAAGCCAAGTATACTGTACACTGCAGGGAATGAGACTCTTTAAATGCTTGGTTAAACACTGGATAGCTCCTTGCGGATTTCATAATAAGATTACCGTTCTTGGTTGTGATACTGTGCATCCATGTTATAGAATACCGGTTGAGAATAATAGATTATCGGAGACAACAAATTGCCTGTAAGGCAAACTCAGATTATCACTTTTCTTCCTTATTCTATCTATCTATCTATATATATACATGTATGAGAGAGAGAGAGAGAGAGAGAGAGAGAGAGAGAGAGAGTAGTTGGATTTTGTCATATTCCAGTGAAAGAATGACATTAGTTGAGTATATTCAATCAGTGTGTGTGTGTGTGTGTGTGTGTGTGTGTGTGTGTGTGTGTGTCTGTCTGTCTCTCTGTGTGTGTGTGTCTGTCTGTCTATCTCTGTGTATGCCTGTATACAAGTGTGGCGTGCTATGGATTGTTGAGATCCACAGTTAACCAAGAATCAAAAAGATTATGTTTTGCTGGTAAGGCTATGAAGCTGTTGGATTTTTAATATAAATATATATATCCTTTTGAATTTCAATTGGGTTAAGATCAAGATGATTTTCAATCATCGTTATCATTCGTTAACAATATATAAAATATTTTTATTCATCCATTAATCTGCAAAAAATATCATTTGGTCAGCAGTCTGCAAAGAATTTATTCCAAATCTAGTAGAAACCATAGAACCCACGGACACACAGTTTCTTACCTTTATTTTGGATCTCCATTGTAGGAAGTCCCGGAAGTGGTCCTTATTTCCAGGTGGCGTTCTCTTCCACAGTAAGAATCCCACTACCGCATAGGCCACTGTGATTATCACCAAAGGTATGATATAAGTACTCAACAACACTGTGATGGTGTATATCTTTCTGGACCTTTTGGAGGGCCATATCTCGTCACATACAAGGTGACCGCCCATGCCATCGTTATGTGCCCTCCCCACAAATAATTGTACAGAGGACAAGGCCGCGGCCGCCGTCCATATCACAAAAATTATATACCTGGAGCGTTCCTGGGTGAAACGGTGTTTCAGAGGGTATGTAACTACAATGAAGCGGTCCACAGCAATAGCCATATTTGTAAAAACACTTGCCGCAACTGAAATGATTTGTATACACAAGACAATGGGGCATACTGGTGCAGAAAATATCCACATGTTGTATATAGCATCAGCAAAAGTAAAAGGCATACAAAATAATCCCATTAACAAATCCGCGATAGCTAAATTTATCAAAAAGTGGCGCAAATCTGTCCGTGATCTCTTTCCTCTTATGAACACAACGACCACCAATAGATTTCCAACTATGGCTAAAATAGTGGTAAAAGCGTATAGTACGGCCAGTCCAATAAAGGTATCTCGTGTCAAATTAAAATTACCTATATCAGACTGATTTGTATTATTTTCAAGGCTATAATTAATAGCTTCACGAGAATGGTACTGATGAATAGCCATGTTCAGAATTCCCGAATAGAGTCAGCCAATCAAATTCTGTCTCCAAGTGAAATGTATCTTCCAAATTTGTAACAAACCATAGAGGCGAATGTGTGTGATTGCCTTCAATTGGTTAGCTTAAGCGACTGATGAGCTCGTCAATTGCACTGAGATTTCCATCAATAGTTTAAATAAACTTGTCCATTGTATCTTTGCTATCACCGATATCATCATAAGAGCAAGTGTTCTCCGGATTCTCCCCAAACGTCAGAGAGCAGAAGACACACTGCTGTCGTCACTCTCACTACAGTTGAATTTCATCCCGTGATTTTTATGTTCATCAAGCAGCGTCTGTTATCCCTGTAATATGAACAGGCGCTAAGATATTGTTCTCAGATAGCTCTTATACATCAAACCATTTATGCATCGGTATTGCAAATGCGTGCTATTGCGAAACATTTCTAAAAGCGGTTGTGATTTTATTGCAAGTTTCGCCTAATAAAACAACAGCACACCGTCACATATTTTTTCTGCTGCATTGGGAGAGTATATACATGTTTGTGTACAGATAAATAGGTGTAGTGCCCTCCCTATTCATCGGGAGATAATTAAAATATTATCCCAGGAGTACTCCATGAAAAGAAAAATGATAAGATCGAACGAATGTTCCTTTGATTTACGATGGCGGCAATGTACTTTGTATCATATTTGGCCATCAAGAGAGTTCGCTAGGGGGAAAACTGTTTTGTATACTCTGGCTATGTTGGGAGGTGTTGTCAGCATCATGTAGACTTAATCAACGTGAAATTAGCAACCCTAATGCATTGCATATTGAGCTTCAGGATGTCAAAATGTGTTCACAACATTTTTTTTTTTACAATCATATAAAGCCAAATTGATACACTTATGACAAGGGTGAATCCGGAAGGTGAGGGGTCCGGATCCCCGTTCGAGTAGAGAAAATTATACTGAAAAACATTTCGTATTACCATCTAATCATTACTATTTGCTGGATCGAAGAGCTTGCACGGACTTCGTCTTCTGAACACAGACCAGCCACAGCTTTCTACCAAATATACGTAATTCACTCTCCCACCTTGTCTATATCCCCATTAATGATGGAACTAAAAGAGCTTCCGGTTTTGTTTTGCATCCTGTACTCCCACGATGATTTACTGGATCTAAGATATTCTTAGGACTTCACTTTCTGGACCCCCTCCATCAAATAATCGTGTAGATCCCCTTTGGTGATGTAATACGTAATACGTCTGGTGGATCCTAAGAGTTTCCATTGGACTCGCTAGCAATGGTCTCAACTGTACTCCGTATACAATGATACTGGATATGTCACTCATCCACTTATCTCATGATGAATCTAAAGAAACTTCGCCCCCTCGACCCCTTGCGACGACTTTTGTTTTTGGAAACCATCAATTAAAAATGCTAAAACTTTTATATCACAGATTAATTTAATGTGAAAACCGTCCAACTCTTATAAGGTTCCAGGAAGGGTGGTTCGAATAGACAGTCCCTAAAAACACCTACTTGTTTGAGCCCCCTTTCAAGATTTGCCGAATCCACCTACGTTTAATTATATATTTCGAGAGGCACTTTATCAACTGGCATAAAACAAAGTGTAAAACTCTTTGAAAATGTACAAATAGATAACTCTCAAATTTATTTGGACAAATGCATCAGCAACACTCAATAATATACTGGCGAAAGCAGCTTCTAAATCTCATACTCAAGCATCAAAACCAAAAATTGCAAAAATCCAAGAGTAAGAAACGGTTTGATACAGATTTGAGAAATTTAAAGAATAGGCTATCATTTATGGAAAAGTAATGCCAATGTATCCAAAACATTCTCAAGTCAGACGTCACTTCTATGAGTTACAAAAGAAATATGAAAATTTAAGCGCAGACAAAAAAAACAATTTTTAATTGACAAACTATCTTCCTTGCATGAAGAAAATCCTAAACTTTATTGGAATCTGATGAATGAGTTACGAAATGAAGATTCTTCATGTACAGATATACATGTATCTATTTCACCGTCAAAGTGGTTTGACCCCTCCAAATATTTTAATCAATCTAGTGAATCATTTTCTAATAGAATAGGCGACTTGAAGGAATAATTAGCTTGAAAACATCTTTATGGTTTAATGAATCGGATTATTTGATAACAGTAAAAAAAATTCCACTGGTAATAACCCTCTTGAAATGCTGTAAGGCGCCAGGATTGGACAATGTTTCTAATTATATGATTGAATATGGACAGAATGTATTCTACCCTGTATGTTGAAGATTTTAATGCCTGCTTGTCTTATGGGATCGTGGACACAAGAATATATCACCTCAAATCAGGTGACTCAAACGATAAAAATAATTATCGTAATATTACAAGTACCAAGTACTATTGGTAAACTTTTTGATAGCATTTTGAACTACAGATTGGATTCATTTTTTAAAAATATAACATTATCAATAGTTGCCAAATAGGTGTTTCAAAGAAAGATAGAATCTCTGATTACATGTTTATTTTGCGCACTTTATTCAACTCTTATTGTGATAATCATGAAGGAAGACTGTATGCATGCCTTGTTGATTTTAGGAAAGTTTTGGCACTGTTATACGTTGGTATCAAGTTGAAACTTCTACAAATTGGAATGGAAATGGGATCAAAATCTTATAATTTAATTGACCGTATGTACAGCCTCAGTATTTTATTCAGTATGTGTTCGTTTAAAAGACCAAGTAACTGAATGTTTTTCAATCAAATTGGGGGTTAAACAAGGTGATGTCTTGAGTCCAAATTTATTCAAAATATTTATCAACGATTTACCAACATACCTGCAAAATACTGATGATAGTGTCAGTTTAAATGACAATTTCCTTCATTGCTTGATGTATGCAGATGATATTGTATTGCTATCAAGTTCCCCTTTTGGATTTCAACAAAAGCGAGATTGTCTTGCCAAATTCTGTAAAGACTAGTGTTAAAAAAAGGTTCTCATTTAAATAAAGCAGGTCGTCACATATCTCATGAATTTTGATGGACTCGAAGCCACTGGAATGTGTTAAATCTTACAAATACATAAGTATTTATTTCGTAACCCCGGTGTCAAAAATTCTACCGAATTTTTTTTTTATCATACTATTAAGAAATTTGGGAATCATTCAACATTGGAACTGCACGCTTCCGTAATAATTCAATTGACTTGGGTGAATGATAGTCTAAAGCTCGATGTGAAAAACGACATATCAAATTGTGTAGATACATGCATGTACTTGGGGTTCATAAGAAAAGTGCACATTTTGCAGTACTTGCTGAATGGGGAGGTTCCCCCTTGGTTTTAATATGATATCACACATGTTAGAGTATTGGCATAGACTGGAAAATCTAGATGAATCCTTTCTCCTGTTGCAGGCTGCATACAATGCAGATAAGTTTAAGTTTTCAAAACAAGATATCATCTTGGTGTGGAAGTATAAATATGCTATTGAAATACTTTCCAGAGTTAATGTTTTTTCAGCGCTCTACTTCATCATCTTTTAAAGCACAGTGCAAGAACTTTTACAGGTTCATTTCTTGGACAATTGGCACAGAAAGGGTTATTCTTTGTCTTCCACTTGATACGTACTATAAAATTAAGCAACATTTTGCATTAGAAAACAATTTGACAATTATGAATAATTTTGTTTATAGAAAGACATTAACTAAATTTCGAATATCTGCACACCAACTTCGGGTTGAATCTGGCCGATACGTGGGTTTGTCTCGAACTTTAAGAATCTGCATGAATTGTGCCCTTAATGTGGTTGAAGATGAAATACATTTTCTATTAAATTGTCCAAAAATCACAACCATCAGAGAATTGTTATTTCTGAACATGCAGAGCACTTGTCAGCTATAAAATAATTTGACCCTGTCTAATAAACTTGTTTGGCCTTTGAATTGTGAAGACTACGATAGTCTTGTGTTGAGGCAAACTGCGCAATAATAGCAATTGTTTACTCCATAACTATGACAATATTACTATGTACAGCCTTATTTTCGCCACATATTATTTTTCGCTATTTTAACTTTAGACCCAAAACAGCAGATCGGATAAAAAAATCATTGACTCATGATGTGCGGGAATACGAAGTTAGATAGCGTTTTAGTTGGGTTTTTTCGGAGTGTACAAATAACGGAATTGTCATTCTTATGTCTTTGGGAGCGGTCAGTTTCAGATATTGAATTTTTTGCAAACGAATGACCATGCAGTGTACTCTGAAATACCTGTACAAAATCGCTCCACCAGCCACGGTCGACAGTACAAAACACTTGAGATGGGTTTTTTAAAATAAACTGATAGGATAAAGTTGGTTAATTCTTTATTTACAACAACTGGCAATATGATTATGCACATAATTTTACTGCATTGCTAAAAAAAAAAAAAAAAAAAAAAAAAAAAAAAAAAAAGCTGAGCAATGAACGACTCAAAGTAATCATACAGTCATTCAGAATACACTGTGCTACTTCGTAATCTGAAGTTACCTGGTAATAAAGTATGTATATATCTATATATATGATCTGATTTACAAAATAATGTTTTAGCAGCCTTTAGGACCGAAAATATGAACTGAGATACATGTACTTGTAGCACCGTTAGCGACAATTTAAGAATCAACACAGAATCTTGGTTGGCGCTAGTCACACAGTTTTTCAGTATTGATTACGCTCGATTTTATGTCTCAGTCTGACGGTCCATTCATGATGCAGCGGGAACATTCAGCTTCCTGATTTAATTCAATTTTTTAAAGCGCTTACACCTGCTCAACTGTGGTTTGTCACGACACGTCAGCCCCCTCCTCCCGATTATATTGATAATCTCTAATAACATGAAAACCGATCTTAATTTCTTGCTCAAATTTTCTCACTATAATGATTTTTTGTTAATATAAATAACCCAACAAAAGTTTGATTTACATGAATGCTTTAAATTTCGAAACAAAACCATGGATTTCATTATGTGAAGTTTTTCCTCATCGACATTTCTGATACAATTTGTAATTATCTGTGAATCGTTTATAAACCATACATATCAATCTGCAGTTCCGAAACAACCTACGCTTGTTCACTATATTTTTTCACAGGCAAAATAGGGAGGAAATTGGAAAGTAGAATCGGGATAAAACAGAGAATATCCATATGTCTAGACCCCACAGCCTAGTAGTATCTGAAATATATAGTTGTTGTTCCAGTGATAATTTTGTAATAAAAGCCATTAATATAACTGCTGCTTTGATAAATACATGAATAATAGAAAAGTGGTATCTGGGCATGCGTCACAAACATAGCTCATAAAGGCCGGGGTTGTTCCATTAGTGCTCAAGTTTTTATAGCTTCACTTCTACGGAGATCGCATTACCATCGAAGCAATGATGCATGTATAACATATGAACAATACAACTTTTTAATTTTTTAAATAAAATCATTGCTTTGATGATTGTCTTTGTAATTATCTCAATTCATCCGCACCTAAACTTTAATTAACCTCTTGTTTGTTTTTCTACCATGACCAATGACTATCGCAATCTCTGTTCTTCCGGTTCCTTAATATTCCGCTTGATATCGTGCTCACTTTGCTTCACACGTAGTCACCGATTTGTTGAATTATGAATGAAATTTAACAGACTTGTATTTGGTCCTGCTGCCATTTCTCACTTTCATCACATGCAGTTCATCAGCTGTAATAAACAGAAAGAAGGAAAGTTCTTCCTGCTTTGAAATAATGTAAAAAGAATACAAAAACAGATAATCTGGTTCATTTATTTCACGTAGGTACTATTAGTGTATTGATTGTTTAATGGGGTTAGGTGGTCGATGAAAGGTTCATTACATTTTTGTTTTCGATATCAGGTGACTGCGCTATCCATGTACTGAGATTCTCAAGATACCGAAGTTACATGTAAGAGGCTCATCAGTCCACCTAACACATGTCTATAGTGTATATCAATATCAAAAGACACTAATGTCTTGCGTAAATAAGCATTTGACAAAAAATTGTATCGAATTTAAAAAGTGCATATCAAGAACATGAAAATCATTAAATAATCTTTATAAATCATTATATAATGTTTCTTTTATTGTGTATCCTGCTACAAGAATGAAAATAGATAATATACAACAAAGTCAATTAGCTGCCGTCCCCCTCTCAATAAGCTTGAAGACAGGCCCAGTCCTTTTGTTTATAGATGACTTAAATCAGCTCACAAAATGAAGTCATTGCAACTACTGATGCAAAGACGTAAATGTCCACCCCCTCCTTTTCAACAATAGCTGAATTTCAGTGTGTGATACTACAAATGTAGAAATTCTAAAATATTCTTTTTAAGAATACATATTTTTTCCAGACATTTGAAATGTACCGTAGTTGATTCGAAAATATGGTGAATGTCATGTCATATGTAACAAATCCAATTAAGAACCGAGTGCTTGCCATTCTACTTTGTGTGCTCTATCCATCACACTCTAACAAATACCGTTCATGCTACACCATCCTTATATTTCCCCCACAATGTAACCCCATTACAGACCAAGCCTATCTGGTTCTATGAATTCAAGAGCACTTCATCAACCCGCTTCTGATGACGTCACTGTCCGCTATTTTCACAGCTATCTTTGTAAATACATCCCGTCTTTACCCTATTGGAGAAGAAGCACCCAGAAGTCAGCCTGTTTTAAATTCTAACTAGTCAATTAGGAAATTATTAGTAAATTTTATGATTTAGGCCCATCCAGTTAATTGTTATGTAAGATTATGTCATATGCAATTTCTGTTTGTTTTAAAAACTGACAAATTAGCACAATGGTATTTTTTTCTTATTCCTTTATATGTAATATACAGCAAAAACAAGGTGCTAATCAGAATTGTTTTTCTTTCATTCTTTGGGCAAAGTTGTGATGAATTAAAGTTCTTATTGAACATCTGGTTAAATGCGTATGATTTCTTCTAAACCCAAATCATCGCAATCAACAGCTCGGCATCTAAATTCACTTTCAACAGCTGCGGAAACCTGTTTTTCCGTGAATTGATTTATCAGGTCTAAAAATTGAAGTTGCCTAGTAAATGAAAAAAAAAATCCTGTTCCAGAAAATCCACCTCGTTTGTTATCTAATGGAAACTGTGAGAATCGATAGACTGCACTGGACAACTTGACCGTTTGGAGTTAGTTATGAGGGCTAGCAAGTTATTGAGAGAGGGAGACAATATTGTAATCGCGGAAATTGCAACTCTGATTCAGCGATTGACATCAATATTCAATATACTTGTGTGATTTCAAAAATACAAAAGCGAGCACTTTCCATCGGATTTAGGATCCAAAACTGAATGAAAATTTGGAAAATCTATAATTTATCCAATTTGTATTAAATGGAAATAGAAACACGATACACTGGATTTGCAATTTTGCTGAGATTGGGGGTTATTTCTGTCCACATCCTTGTACGTGAGCTGCCCCCGTCCCTCTTTTGCACTGCAACAGTTTATAAAGCGATACATACATCTTCATTCCAGCGCCTATCCCTCTCCTCAATCAACCCCTAAGTACATGCAAATTTATGTTGATACATTTTCATTAATGAAAAGTTATATATATATATATATATATATATATATGTTTACATGTTTTTGAATTGAAGTGTTATTTCGCCGACCAACCACTGACTACCATAAATATCTTTAAAAAAAAATTCTGTAAAGAGAGTTACAGGTACAGATAAACGAAAAGTGTAAAACAGACGTAACAGTGTAGATTATAGAATGACACCATTAAACATTGAGTAGAAAACATGACTAGCCATACATCACAGTGCCCAACAATTACACAGGGATGCGTTTTGTACCCTGGGCGACTCTGCGATCTCCGATTCCATTTGGAATCTGTCATTGTCTGTCGGCCGTGAGAAATATATGTCTATCCAACAAAGCATAGTTGTCCACGTCAACGTAAAGATCTGACGCAAGTACGACACAGTAATACGCGAGATCAATCAAAACATATTGGAACTAGACGCGCATTGTATAACAAAGGCATACAATCTTTAAATGATCTTAAGGAGGCCCGAGCAGCACATACAATATCAGAGAAGCATGTTTTCAGAGTATTGTTAAAACATTGACAGTTTCAGCTACAATTCTGGATCTCAATGTCATCTATGGAATCCCGAGAGACGCCATCTAGATGACGATGTACTGAATAACCCAAACTCCATTTATCAATTTAATGTAGGCATGATTTCTTCAAAAGTCTGGGTGCAAATACATGATGACATTTTGTATGACAATCTTCTCAAGAACCGTAGAGCCATGGTTAGTACGAATTCAAGTTTGCATCGATAAAGATTCAAAGTTTTTAATCTATGAGAATATTAGGAAATTTGCAAAATAATCTTTTCAAGAGTAGCAGAGACATACTAAATAGTATCAACATGCAAAAAATTAGCGAATTTAATTTTTACATTATACATTAATCTATATAAGGGGGAAATGAATATATGTAGGGGGAGGGGTCTTTAAAAAGAAATGTTCTTCTCCAAAACAAAACGTTCATGTTAGTCATATTGATATCAGAGCATCTCCATGTTGTGTAGATTCAAGTTCGGTTAAGTCATAATCCCATGGGGTTAGGTTGGGGTCATAATATGGGGTTAAAATTTGTCATAGGAATCTTCATTTGAGAAATAGCAGGATTAAGGTGACCCAGGTGAGCGTTGTGGTCCATGGACTTCTTGTTCAAAGTTGCAACTATGGAACAAAATTGGGGAGATTGGTTAGATATCAGTGGTTATACCAGTTTCAATATAATTCATGGCTGCATGCAATATTGCTTGATAGGCTCAAATTGAACAATACATTTGAAATAAATCGCCATTGCTTCAATTTTGAGATACAAAGCGATCTGGCAAGAGTTCTTTGTTGTAAAAAAGAAGTAAAGGGATTCTTTCCTCGGCGAATAATCCTTGCATGCACGCATTCGCTGTTCCCCTAAAATTAAATATACTATATCATGAATCACTCCACTGTAAGCTACATTTGCCAAACATTTTTTTTTGTGTGTGAAAGAGGTTGGCTATGGAATTCCATCAGCGCTTGGACTACGGCCTGTAGGTTATCAAGGACTAAGTGAATGTCTGATTCTTGAATAACTCTTCTGGTATGCAACCTACTCTGATATAAATCCTAGCTGCATATAACTATAGCTCTCGGGGGGTGGGGGGGGGGTGGGCGGGGGGGTGGTGGTGGTGTGGAGGGTAATAGACAATATAGCTAGTAGCTACAGATCCACTTGTAGATTTACAGCGCAACTTTTTCTGTGCACGGTTCAGGTGTTACATCTCCGCATTTTATACCACCACCTCGATATGGAATTTTTTTTTTACTGACAACCCAACATGGATATGTAAAGAGGCGACCGTTTTTGAAAATGTGAGTTTTAAGCTCGAATGGGGCTTTGATAAATGTTTGAAGGTACATGTATGTCCATCTTCGCACTAAATCTGCCAAGGGTTGGTAGAGAAGCGGAGCGGATCGTAAACCCTTGGCTAGCGAAGATAATGTATGTCCTAACACAAGTGTATAGGAAAATATAATATATTTTATATCAAAATATTGAGACGGCGCTGTAAAAATACCGAAATACGATAATTCTAAATTAAATTACATGTAAATGTTTTATATTGCAATTAAATTAAAGTGTAATTTAAACAGGAAATATCGCCATCTTTTAGTAAAACAACAGAATGTCAGTGATTTTAAACAGAAAATTTGTGCATAAATCGGGAGAATGGCTTCTACTACCTGCAGTGAACTGGCAAGAGACAACCTTAAAGAGACTTGAAACTAAAAACTATAGCCTCGGTTTGGTTGAGTTTTTTGTAAAATATATTACTGGGTCAATATGGCAAAGTTTTCGTTAAGGAAAATAAAATACTTGCATTTATTTCTTCTTCTTCTTGTATTTAAAGAAGTTATAATACAATATTTCCATACGGTAAATCAATCCCGTTAAGATTTGATTTTCCAGCTCTATTTGCCAAAATGGAGGAATTTGGATTGTAGTTTTAAAGCAAAGATTTCATCAACTAAGACAATGAAACAATACTTTATAAAAATCTTATTTCCTTTACCAAAAGTCACGAGAAAGGGGAATTCTATAAGATCAATTTTGGGGAGTACTTTTAGATTAAATGAATCTGCATGTACGTAACATTTCGGATTGTGGTCTTCAAAATCTGACAGAAAAAGTTCCATTAATATTAGAGAAACGTAGGGGATAGACATCATTCAGTCAGATGTGAAGTATCATAAATCATGTAACATCTTTGCCAAAGCATCTACAGTACATTTTATCAGAGAGAGAGAGAGAGAGAGAGAGAGAGAGAGAGGGGGGGGGGGGGGCTCTTGAAGTTTTAGATATATATCATAAAAGATTGTTTTCCTGTAAAGAAACTACATTGTATTTATAATTATTATATTTAATCGAACTTTTCGCCGAAATTTGCAAGTGATGCAGCTGGCAAAAAAGATAAGCAAGTGATAAATTTTAAAAGTGGCAGTCGCCACATAAATTAAGTGGCGGCCGCAGCCGGCGCCCCCCCCCCCCCCCTTAAAATTTTCAAATTTAAGGTAAATCGTGGTATCTTGTTTAGAAAAATGCACTAAACGATAAAAGAAGCAATCATTTCTTCCACTCCCGGAGAAATGAATGACAAAATCTTTTGATTTCTTGAGTTACTTTATTGGGAGAACTTATTTTTTTCCAAAAACCCTTAAAATTTACATCATTTTTACTAATTTCACCTTATTAAAAATGATAGAGAATAGTACAAATGACTTAAGTAGGAGACATATTTCAAGCCCTATAAAATCTGTAAAATCCAGGAGCTTCCGGGGGCTTCGCCCCCTTGGCCCCCACCAAGGCTTCGCCCTGGACCCGCTGGGGGCCTCAAGGCGGCCCCCAAACCCCCTGCCTCATAAAGTGGCGCCCCCCGTAACCGCAATTCCTGGATCCGCCCCCTGATTATGATGTCCCCATTCACAAAATCAGTTTGCGGGTTAAATATTGAACAGTTAAGAAATGCTTGCTGATATTGCACACCTTCACCATAGATGCCAATATTGATGAATTCTAGTCTATTTTGGAGTATTTTGAATGAAAAGGGATATAATTTACAACTAAATACATGTACTTTAGCTATATAATAAAAGGGTTATTGAACTTATATAGGTGAATATTGGCACTCGTTGGCTGTCAAAATGCACTCGCAAGCTCGCGCATTTTGACAACCAATTCGTGCCAATATTCACCAATATAAGTTCAATAACCCTATAATACTTGCTGAAGTTTATACTTTAAAAGATATGGGTGTGGGCGTAGTAATCTTTATTATGTACATTCATTATGTATTCATGAAATTTTACCTTTATTCAACGACTGTACATTTTTCGATTACAAATCGATTCCTACTTTCGATTTTGGTCGCATATAACTATTCTAGGAATTATCGTCCCTACAACTTTCGTTTTAAAAGCACGTGTAATAGCTGTGATCTTGCTTAGTCGGCACTATGACTCAATCATTATACCCAAGCTATCAATTGATTAACCTCTGGTGTGTCCAGGGGTCCTTGTTTGCCCAACTATCTATTTTGTATTGCTTGTAGGAGTTATGAGATTGATCACTGTTCGTTATCTTCACCTTGCATTAACATGTAATCAGCATGCAGGATCGGGTGGGGTTAATTTGTTGTTTATTTAACAAAATCAAGGATCAGGAATCAAGGTGAAATCACGACCTCTGGGATTCAATTGGCAATGCATCAAATTCACTCATGGATGCCACCGTATTACATCCGAGATCTATGTCGAGTGCGAGGAGTTCCGATTGACGTATGTACTACGCTTTATACAAGATACGGGAGGTAATCCTGATAAGCCTGAAATAGGGAGTAAACACGAGCTATTCGATGGGATGTATCCGTGAAATTTAAAATATCGTGAAATATCGAAAGTTTTAATCGCGAAAATTAGCTCCACGACATTAAAGCCTTTTACAGTATTATGTTTGGGAAAATAATTGACAGCAATTTGTCCATAGATACACTAGAAAATGTAGACTAGTATGATGGTGTTCAGATGACAGGTGAAAACTGCGGAAAATTAGAGTGTCTTTTTTAAAGAGACACTACCAGGGGCGGATCCAGAAATTGCGGTGGGGGGCAAGTTTATGAGGCAGGGGGTCCAGGACAAAGCCCTGGTGGGGGCCCAGATTTTATATGGCCTGAAATATGTCTCCTAAGTAGTTATCTTTACTATTTTCTGTCATTTTTAATAAGGTGAAATTAATAAAATGACGCAAATTTTAAGTATTTTTGGAAATTATGTAAGTTCTCCCAATAAAAGTGATTAAATATATCAAAAGATTTTGTCATTCATCTCTCCGAGAGTGGAAGAAATTATTGCTTCTTTTACCATTTACATTTTCTTAAACAAGAAACCATGATTTACATACATGTATGTACCTTAATTTTGAAAATTTTAGGGGGAGGGGTGGGTGCCCCCCCCCCCCCCTTAAATCCGTCACTGACTAACTACAGCTCATTTTCCACATTTTATGTGCGTTCAGAGTACTACCATCCGTTGACATAAACCATTGGCAAAATGTTTTACTATTGGTACGACAATGGTACCAATGTTTGCCAATAAAATTTACCAATGGTAAACATCTCTGCAGACAACCTAGAGCTCTGTTAGCGTTGGTAACTCTATTTATGACGTAATCAAAAAATGGCGGGCATCGCGTACACACTGAAAGAAACCGATTTTGTATCACATCTTTCCCCCTTAAATCTTTCTTTTTTTTAATATAATTTATTTGATTTTTGACACATACAATATAATCACACAGACAAATAAACAAACGGACAATCAATCCTACATACAATTTATTCTCTCCTGTGGTCACTTGCTGTACAGTATTCAAGCATAAAAAAAAACCATGTAAAAATAAAAAAAGAAATTATTCAAAAATATTTTACCATCTCTTCCACATTTTATCAAAGCTGTGCATTCTATGTTTTTGAATTGCAGCATATTTTTCCACATGATATTTTAACTTTAAGTGACATAATAATCCAACAAGGTTTGGTTCCTTATCCTGCGTTAAACAGGTAAAGATGTATTGTTTAACATATAAAATTCATAACTTTGTTATTAAAAGTTAGTGGATTTTCACCTAATATAATATTGGACACATTAAAACCTACTCTTTCTGAAGTTTTTCTATATATATGAAGACTCAACTCACTCCACAATGTTTGGGTTTTATCACATGAAGCAAAAAATATGTCATCGTCTCTACATTACTTGTACAAAATCTACAGCAGTCATTTGTTTTAACATTAATTTTTTTCAGATAATATCCAACAGGAAGGATTCTATGTAAAATTCTAATCTGTAGCCATTGAGCAGAAGAATCAGTTGTTGTTTTGAAACAAATTTTAAACACACCTTGTATGGAAATATCACCCACTCCAAGGTTTATGACAGTTAGACTTAGTCTCTTAATCCATGAACATTTCAGAGATGTAATAAAATTGTTTATATCAACCATCTTTAAACCACCTCCTAGATAGTCTTGTGTTATCATAGACCTCTTGACGTTATCTATACTAGATTTCCACAAGAATTCAAAGATAATTTTGTACAAATATGTAATTGTTTTCTTTTTAGGAGTAGGAAGTGATATGAACAAATGATTCAATTTTGGGATAAGTAAGGTTTTAATGACAGTGACCCGACCAATAGGAGTAAGAATTCTTCTTTTCCACTGTTCAATAAGAGCGACAATTTTCGGGATTTGAAGTCCAAAATTTATGTCTTCAATTACTTTAAGATCAACAAAAAAATTAATACCAAGTAAATTAGAAGTTATTGATCCCCAGTCCAATTTCCATCTTGTATGATGAAAGACTTGATCTGAATTTTTTTTAACCAATCCATATAATCTTCGTTTTAGAAGTATTAATCCTTAAACCAGAAAAACTGGGGGAAAAATTCAATAGTATCCAAAGCTGCAAAAAGCGATTCAGCTGAACCATCAAGGGCTAGTGAAGTATCGTTTGCATATTGTGATATTTTATGTTCTTTATTTTGTATGCATATGCCATTTATATTTTTGTTTTGTTTAATTAATATTGCAAGAATTTCAGCACATATGATGAATAAATATGGTGCAATAGGATCACCTTGTCTACATCCTCTTTGTATGTCAAACTGTTTAGACAGGAATCCACTCTGTAAAATCGAGGCTCTGAAATTTGTGTTCAAAATCTTTATCCACTGAATAAAGCATTCCCCAAAACCAAAATATTTTAAAACTTTATAATTGAAAGACCATGACATTGAATCAAAAGCCTTTTCAAAATCAATGAGTACTAAAAAACCTGGAATATTGTTTCTCTCAGTATATGACATAATATCATGAATAAATCGAGTATTCTCTCCAATATATCTCCCTTTTAGAAAACCAGATTGTGTATCTGATATTATATAATTCAAAACATGTTTGATTCTGAAAGTAAGACAGCCCGATATGATTTTGTTTAGTACTTTTAAAAGTGTAATTGGTCGCCAGTTTTTTAGAAGCTGTCTTGGTTTAGCTCCTATGGGTAAGCATGACATAATTCCTAATCTTTGTGAAATAGGAAGTTCCCTCTTATGAAATATACAATCAATGGCTCTTACAACATAGTATTTAATATCATTAAAAAAAATTAGAAAAATTCTAATCATCACTACCAGGAGATTTGTTGTTTTTCATGTTTTTTTTAGTACATTAAGAACCTCTCCCTCTACAATATCAACCTCTAGTTTATTGGCTGTATGCACATCTAACTTAGGATAATTATAATCAGAAATGATGTTCTCTAGATCAACATTAATCAAGTTTGAATCATTATTGTTATATAAAGTTTCATAATATATCTTAACATTATCCAATATCTCTGATTGATCATATATTATTCCGATATCCTCCAAATTAATTTTTTCAATAGTTTTGTTCAAATAATTCCTAGATTCCAAATTACAAAAATATTTTGAAGGTTTTTCTCCTTCTATCCAACGAGCACGAGACCTTATCATATGACCTTGCAATCTTTCTTTTCTAATACATTCAAGGGCTGCTCTCTTCTCATCAAGAGTATTAATATCAATATTTGGTTCAGACTCCAAAACCTCAATTTCATCCAAAAGTTTTTTGTTTTTTTTCTTTAGTATTTTTTCCCTTTTTCTTATAAAATGAGTATGATATACTAACTCCCCTGATCTCCATCATTAGAACCTCAAGAAATAAGCTTTCATCAATGCCATTTTTGCACTGAAAATTCATACTTCCTATATCATTCAAATATTGGTTACTTATAGATTGAATAGTTTCTTTAACCTTCATAACATAATCCTTATCTGTTAACAAATTGTTATTAAATTTCCAAAGACCACGTCCTCTAATAAAGGGATTAAATTTTAATTCAATAACAACAGCCGAATGATCGGATCTATATCCTGGCTTTATGGTACAATTTTCTACCAAATTTGACAAGCTGTCAGATATAAGAAAATAGTCGAGGCGACTTTGTTTTAAGGGATATTTTTACGCCATGTGTAGACTTTTTTGTCTGGATTTAAAATCCTATAATAATCTAGGAGTTGTAAATCCTCCATAATTTCTAGAATTTTAGCACGGGCTTTTGGATTATTAATGCCACAGTAATTATGAGTATCCAAAGAGGGGTTTAATATAAGATTGAAATCACCACATACAATAAAACATTCATTGTCAAATTCCAAGAAAGTATTTCTGACATTTTGATAGAATTGAAGGTTATCAGTGTTAGGACCATATATGTTTATAAGAGTTACTTTATTCTCTTCAATAGTCATGTCAAGAGCAAGTAAATTACCTTCGCAATCCTTTGTCTCACCATGAATTTTAAACTCGAAGTTATTGTTGAATAAGATGCACACACCCCTTGAGTTTGACATATAAGAATTAAATACACATTTGTATCCCCACTGGGATTCAATATATGGCTCGCACTCAGAAGTAAAATGTGTATCTTGCAGACATATGATAGAATAACGTTTTTGTTTTAAGTAGTTAAGAACATCTGTACGCTTAGTTGGTGTTGCCAGCCCTTGACAGTTCACTGTGGCTATTAAAATATTTTCAGACAATGGCATCTAAGAAAAATTGTAAAACAACAAAAAATGCAAACACTTTCAGCAAGTAACCCTTGAAAACAGAAACAAAAAGAGAACACAGGAAGACCACATTCACACATACATGCATACCACAGAAAAAAAAACACCAAAAAAAAAAACCAAAAAAAAAACACCCAAAAACAACCAAATGACAAAAGTACAATGTACGTCTGTAACCAAATTGATGTAAACTCTAAATTTTTAGTATTAAAATTTGTATTTGTTAAATAAATACTTTCCTTTATAAATTTAGATATTCGCCTGCTTGCAGTCTTGTATCGAAAAAAACAAACCATGTAAACAAAAATAAGCACCCTTCGTGACCCGCCACCTCTGACATGCTCAGAACCCAACATCCGGTATCATCTATTCTTTGACATAAAACAAAAAAATAGAAGCGGGATGAAGGGGAGGTGGGTTGGGACCTCTGATTTATAAAGGTAAGTATTTATTTAACAAATACAAATTTTAATACTAAAAATTTAGAATTTATCACAATAAATACGTTACCTTTATAAATTTAGATAAGCAGAATTCAAAGTAGAGCTGAATCCCCCTGAGATTGGCAACGAGGAGGAAAAACCACTTTTTGAGCTGAAACTAGAGGTCCAAGCGAGAACAAACTGTCACTATGAAGAGGCATAGATCTAAGGCAATGGTTATAAAAGGTACTATCAGACCTCCAATAACCAGGTGACATGATTTCCGACATAGAGGAGGAATTGAAAATACCCCAGGAGCAAGACAAGGCTCTAATTTCATGTGCCTGAACTTGAACACGAGACAAGGCTTCTGGAGATGAAGATTGGTAAGCTATCTTAACAGTCTGACAAAGCCAAGTAGAAATTGTCTTAGCCGAAATATCACTTAGACCTTTCTTAATGGGAATGAAAAGTCTAGTAGAACCAGAAGGTCTGAGCGTTGACGAAACAGAAATATATTTCTGAAGTGTACGCACTGGACATAAATCCTGATTACCTAATGATTTAGGTAGAGCAGGAATAACAATAGGTCCAGAACCTTTGTCTGATAACTGATTCTTGGCTAAGAAAGATGGATCTGTCAACAGAGTAACTGAAGAATTATCTGCAGAAAATCTGAGACAAGAATCTGCAATGGAGATAGCATGAATCTCACTCCTTCTACGACCAGAAGCTAAAGCTAATAAAAAAACAGCACTTCAAGGTCAAAAACTTAAAGGGAGCTAAAAATAAAGGTTCAAAAGGAGGAAATTGTAAAGTCCTAAGAACCAAAGCTAAATTCCAGGATGGAACCAACCTACGTTGTCTAGGTCGTTCCAAACAAAAATTCTTGACCATGAGGGACAATAACTCATTCTTCCCAAAATCAGGACCTCCTGACAAAGCTATAGTTCTAGATAAAGCAGAACGATAGCCCTTAATAGTAGAGGGAGAGAAACCTTTGTCTTCAAACAGATAGACTAAAAACTCAGCTAACTGTTGGACATTAACTGCGAGAGGATCAATTTCCTTTGAACAACACCAAGAACAGAAGATGTTCCACTTAGAGTCATAAATTGCTCCTGTAGATTTTCTGACCGAACTAGAGATACGTTTGGCTGCTCTGTCAGAAAAGCCATCCTGTCTGAGAGATTCCCTGACAGTAACCATGCGTGTAGATGGAGGTTGGAAAGATTCTGATGAACTTTCCTGCCTTTGAATTGAGACAAAAGATCTTTCCTGAGAGGAAGAAGAATTGGTCTCGCACAACACAGTTGAAGAAGATCTGGAAACCACGATTGTTTTGGCCATGCTGGAGCAATAAGAATGGTCTTGCAAATTTCTACCCTGATTTTGTGTAGAATCTTGGGAAGGAGGCGAAAAGGAGGAAACATGTAAGAAAACATCCCCTTCCAATCGAAAGACATTGCATCCACTGCTAAAGCTTTGTTGTCTGGAATCGGAGAGACAAACGTTGGCAGTTTGCAATTCAGATGCGTAGCAAAAAGGTCTATATGAGGACGATCCCACTTGAGACAGATCTCCTGAAAGACTGCTGGATGTAACTCCCATTCTGTATTCACTGGATGCAGTGACCTTGAGAGAGCATCCGCTACTAGATTCAGATTGCCAGGAACATGCCTGACTGACAAGCGAATTCCCAGGGAACGGCAAAACAACATAATTTCTTTGCACAGAAGGTAAAGAGACTGAGAATGTGTGCCGCCCTGATTCTGTAGATAAGCCACTACTGTTGTATTGTCTGTGGCTATCATCAGAGATTGACCCTGAACAAATTGGGAAAAGTGTTTCAATGCCAGAAGAACAGCCCGCATCTCCAGTAAATTGATGTGTTCTGTCAACTGGAGACCGGACCATATACCTGATGCCTCTCTGCCTTCCAGGGTAGCTCCCCAGCCTGTCAGAGAAGCATCTGTAAACAGGGTCATAGAAGGAACTGGGGGGTCTAGCGAGCAACCTATCATAACATTCTCTCTCACTGACCACCACAGAAGATGAGGATACAATCTGGGAAGAATGGGAATAACAGCTTCCCACTGTTGTGAGGCTGGTACCCAAAATTCCAGAAGATACCACTGAATGGGACGGATATGAAGACGACCTAAAGGTACTATGTCCATCAGAGAAATCAGAAAACCTATCAGCTGTAGAAACTGGCGAGCTGAAGCATGTTTGGCTGAAAATAGTTGATCCAACAGATACTGAAGCTTGAGAAATTTCTCCTCTGGAGGAAGAACTATCCCAAGATCTGTTCGAAAGTGTTCCCCTAGGAAAATGAAACTCTGACTGGGAACTATCTCTGACTTTTCCCAAGAAATAAGGAAACCCAGATTCAACAGAAGATGAATAACTCGATGAGTATGTTGATGAAGAAGGTTGAAAGAAAAATTCTTGATCAGAGAATCGTCTAGATATGTATGGATGAAAATGGACTGGGAGTGTAGATACGCAACCACTGTTTGAAAATTTTTTGTGAACACTAGAGGAGCAGTAGATAGGCCAAAAGGCATTGCCCTGAAGGCATATACCTTGCCCTCCCAGACCAGACGAAGAAACTTCCGATAAGCCGGAGCTATAGGGACATGAAAGTAAGCATCCGTCAGATCTAAACAAGACGTCCACATCCCTGTATGGAGAGAGGTTCTGATCGACCTGTTGGTCTCCATTTTGAAATGTGGAATCACCAGATACTGATTCAGAAAAGAGAGGTCCAACACAGGTCTCATTTGTCCATTCTTTTTGGGTACAAGAAAGAGACGAGAGTAGAACCCCCAACCTAGAGGTGGACTTACTTCTTCCAATACATTCTTTTGGAGAAGTAAAGACACTTCCTCTTGCAACAACATATTTTTCCGCGGGTCTCTGGTCATAGAAAATTCCAGAGGAACCGCAGAGAGAGGAGGCTGTTCTCGAAATTGAAGCTCTAAACCCCTCCGTAGCACAGAAAGAACCCATTTGTCCGAAATGAGACGGGACCAATGAGGGAGAAAAAGAGAGAGGCGTCCTCCCACAGGAAGATGAGGGAAGGGAAAACCTACTTCCTCGGAAAGAGTGGTTTGTGCTACAGGAGGGGGGGGGAGCATCAAAACTGAGATTTCTTACCCTTGACTACTTTGGGTTTTTTATTATTATTAGATCCAGAAGCCGATGGGAAAGAACGATGCTCATTACTTCTCTTAAGATTACGTGAACCTTGTAGAGAAGAGCCAGATTTAGCAGAACCTTGCGACTTACTTCTAGAAGCGTCTGATTTAGAAGAACAAGAAACACGCCTAGAACTACCATTGTTGAGTTGTACATCTACTTTAACAGTAGGAGGTTCTTTGTGTAATTCCTCTTGTAATTTGCGTAAAGAGATGCCAAATAACTGCTCTTTATGAAGAGGAGAAAAAAGTAGGTTGTCTTTAAGAAACTCAGAGACGTTAGATTTTTGAAGAATCTCTTGTCTCCTAGCTAAAGAAAAATTGGCAATAGTGCCAAGATTCAAGAGCTGAGAAGTGCAAAGACATCTATCTACTTGGAGAAGAAAAGAACGAACATAATCAAATTCTTCGCCCTTATCTTTAAGAGAGGCACCTGCAGCAGCAAGAAAGTGCTCCGCATACTGTAAAGCTGCGGCAACACCCCGAAGATTGTTCTCCGACCTAGAATAAGAAGTCTGAGATAACTTGACCCCCTCAGAAGACTTAGTACCAAGAAGATTGGAAAAAGTCTTATCAAAAACAGGTTGAGATTTTCCCAAGGAAACATCATGAATATCAAAATACTTCATTCTAACCTTACCAGGGAAAGAAGATGTACTAAAAGCCAGATTTTGTCTAACTAAATTGGAGGCCTTATTGGAAGACATCTGATCATCGACAAGATGAGAATTAATGGAAGCCAATGCAGATTTAAAATGACTAGACTCGGGAAAAGAAGCATACGACTTAGAAGAATCTCTCACAAGACCAGAGCAGGACTGAAAATCAGAAGGTTTGTGAGAATTCCTGGGAGGAGAAACTAAAGAATCGGAACCTGACAATTCTCTACGAATTGCGTACACTTTAGCTTTAAGAGTGATATTCTCTACAGGAAGTTGATCCTGAGAAAGCCCAACTTCATCAACTGAAGGAACAGGAGAAAGGCAACTATCACTGAGAAAAGATGCCTCCTGACTACTGGGAGCCAAAGACAATGAGTCATCCTCCTCGTCCGCTTTATTATCAAAAGCGGGCCGAGGGGTGACAAGAGCAGCCCCAGGAACAGTGGGGGACGTAGTTGATTTGCTTTCAATCAAATCAAGCCTACGTTCCACTGTCTTGAATTTTGAAGAAAGAGAAGCCTCAAGTTTCTGAATAGAGGAAACCAAACACTTAATGTCGTCCTTATTGGAGGACTCAATTAAGTTTGGTTTACTAACAAAACTTTGCCCTGACCACACAGGTTGAGTCGAGTAGGGATAAGGTGGCACAGGATACATGGGATGAGGAAATCTAGCTGGCCACCTAGACCGATAAAACGTATCCCTACGGTTACCCGAAGGAAAACTCTCCGGGCGAGAACTAACCACCGGACTACAAGGAGGTCGAGTAATGGTAGAGGTAAATCTAAGTTGACCTACCGAAGTAACCGGGGTAGGAGGAATTCCTGGGGAATCCATGACATTCCCATAAGAAAGAAAAGGGTCAGATTCCATGGGACCAAAACTTCTAGAGTCAACAGAGTCCCAGTACTCACCCTCTACAGCAATAAAAGGTAATTTAACATTTTCACCTTCATTCGCCATATTGCTTAATAATGTAATAATGTAATATCAAAAACTACCATGCAATACTTAGCCAAAAACAGCAAGTAGAAAAAATTCTTTTCCTCCTCGAGAAAAATGTGACTGCACTCCACAACGGCGGAAAAGAAAAGATGATACCGGATTTGGGTTCTGAGCATGTCAGAGGTGGCGGGTCACGAAGGGTGCTTATTTTTGTTTACATGTTTTTTTTTCCGATACAAGACTGCAAGCAGGTGAATATCTAAATTTATAAAGGTAACGTATTTATTGTGATAAATACAGTGTTTTAAAGAACATTGAACCCGAAGTCACTGCGCTCTCAGGTCGATCCCGATGCATATATATTAACACTTTGTTCTACTAACGTGGATCTAAAGAAAACAAGAAGATAATATCACTTTCGAAGTTTTTTGTTGATATCATCAAAGATGTTAAATGTATGGCGACGGTCTTTTTTGTCCAGTGCAAATACTTTGCTGTTAAAATACCACACGGAATGGACATTTGGATGTTCTTTGAGTTTTTGTATCAATTTTCCGTTTTGTGGAGTAATGTGGTCCACCATTGTGAAATCTTCTTTCATCATAACTTTACGGTGCTTTATGATATTTGTCTTGGCTTCTGAGCTGATCATCCGCACAAGAACCGGACTGGGTCCACCACTTCTGTCAGGAATTCGGTGTATCGCGAGGATATCTGCAGGGTTGACATCTATATCGATCATTTGCTTAAGAATATTGCAGAATTCCTCTCTGAGATTTTCTTTTGAATGTTCTCGCCATCCTAATAATTTGATATTGCATTTTTGCGAATATTGTTGATTAAAGTTTGCCATTGAAATGGCTTGCCGAGCGTTCCTGGCTGCTGTGTTGAGTTCGTCGCTTAGCTTCTGTAACTCTCTTTTTTCTTTTGCTATTGTCTCCCTTACGTCTGTCAAGTCCTATAATTCAGTGCGTCGAATTTTTCTATGTTGTCAATATTGGCCCGCATTAATTTTTCATCAGTAATTTTCTGTGTGGATTTCTCAATTTCAGATTTTATTTCGTTTTTGAGTTCCTTCTTTCCCTCTTTGATGGCCATTTTTATTTCTTTGACAAAGTCACTTTTCAGTTCCGACAGTATGTGTTTTTTACTTCGTCACCAATGTCTCTTTTGGAAACCATTCCTTGCTTTATTTCTTCCAGACTTTTATGTATTGAATTAAGGTCAATTTCCTCTGTTGAATCAACTGTATTGTCGGAGAGTCCTATGGAACTTTGATCAGATATGCTTTGATCCGAACTACTTAGCCGAGATTTTTGGGTCGCATTTTTATCACTTTTCACCGTATTCCCTGCCGAATTAATGTTCAGTTGAATGAGATTTTTCTTTTTGTCGTCTTTGGCACCGATGGAAGTTGGTGTTGTAGTTCGAATTGACCGGCGACTTGCCATGTTGCTAAGTGTGAATAGTACTCAAGGCGAGATTTCGAAATATTTCAATAAAAACGTTAACAAGTTCTATATGTAATTCAAAAAGTCTCCTCTATCGACTCACCGTGCGTTTCCAGTTTTTAACACCAGTATTCCATGACTAAATACACTCTGATATATATAATAACTAATAAGAAAAGTCCACTTTCAGTATAGAGCTTGAAAAAACACGTCCTATACAGTACCATATTTGGTCACGTGATCCTCTCCCCCTTATATCTTTGTATAGACATCAACTAAAGACAATTTCAGACATATTGCTTCAAACATACCCCTGCCTAGACGGAAATGGGTTTTAAAAACATCAAGTGTAAGTGATATGGTATAGCAATCTCCAAGTATAACCATTTCGTCAGATGATCTATACTCATGATTTTTACAAGAGAAAACACATCTTCATTAGCCAAAGGGTTTTTGGTCCACCCCGCTTCGCATTTATTGACCGAAAACTCGATCTTGGCTAGAGAAGATGGAGAAAATAATCTGCAGGAGAAAGTAATTAATAGGACTTAGAAATATATTTCTAAACGCATCTTCTTTGTGCAAAATTATTCACAAAGGTGATATGAGCGTATATCTTTGACATTCTGTACTAATTTATTACCTAGTGGTATACAAATGGTAACACTGTGGATTTCTCACCATCTGTAACACAAACTCGTTCAGAGTACACAAGGATACAATAGTACGAATAACATAAATATTTACCGTTGGCAAATCGGTGATGGTACCATTGGGTTTACTCTGAACGCACCCAATATTGAAGTGGATTTTTTTTTTTAAAATCATATCGATACTGACAATTTTGAAGGATTTAGATGCATCAATTTGCTTTCTCAACTTCGCTTTGAAGATCATCCGGAATTCAAAGGTTTCTTAATGCCGACTCGGACTTTTGAATGCTTATTTACATCACGTGATTTACTTCGGGGTTCACACCAATCTCTACCCAGAGTTGTCGTTCCTTGCTCTCACTTACACCTCTGTTAACGTCTCAAAATAAGCACAGGTAAATCCACTTTTTCACGGCTAAAAAAACTAAGAACTATTTTATAAAATATCGGGAAAATGTAGGACAAGCAACTATTTGTATATTTTTTTCCATTACTATATATTCTCCATGTACCTATAGAGGCCTGGTGCAATAGAACTACCCCAATATCTACGTTTCAACCCAAATCAATGCTTCTTGTGTCACAAAAAGACTTGACATCTGCTCAATATTTATTTATTTACGTATATTTTTGTAACTGAAGTCAAAACCATACTTTATTTGAGCATACGTGCCATTTTACAAAAATCTTGTAAAACCCTTGAGACGTTTACAGAGGTGTAAGTGAGTGTAAGGAACGATAACTCTGGGTAGAGATTAGGTTCACACTCGCCTTTCAAGTATGAAACTTATAAATCAAATAATTGTAAATCATAATTTTAACAGAAACCGTTTCATGTTTCTATTGACCAATTTTTTTTATTATAAATAACACGTGTCGTGTTCAGATAAAAATAGCACTTACTTTTAAAGCAGTGTCTTCGCTAGTCCCAATGGCAGATTTAGACTGAGGGGGCCAGGATCCCCTCTGTATTTTCCTCACAATGTATGGGGGGAAAGGGAGGGGGTCCTGGCCCCCTCTAAATCTGCCATTGATCCAATGCGAAGACATTGCTTTAAAAGTAAGTTCTATTTTTATCTGAACACAGACACGTGTTAGTTGTTGGCTAAAATTTGACTTTCACATCCCATCTTCGGAAATCCTAGATCCGTCACTGAGTCCTGCGTGCGTTTCACCTAGCTCATTGTCTTCAAAAGGTCATACTAACCACAAAGTAAATATTACTTCACGTATGAGTTTCATCTCGTTCAATGTTACCTATTTTCTCAGAATCTGTCAAACTTCTTGATCTATCCACTACACCTTTTTTCACTGGACGACATGCTGCACGGTTTACCGTCAATACGGATGCGTCCGAAGACCGAAAGGCCAAAAAAAAAAAAATAAGTATTAATTTTTACGTTAAAACGAGAATTTTTAAACTTTAGGTAAGTGTTATTTTCGCAAACTTCATTTATTCAACTATGCAACAAAAATTGAGAAGTCGTTGGGAAAATTGTCATTTCATGATTTTTGCGCAAAATGAGCTGTGGTATTTCTTTAATGTTGTTAATAAATATGCTCCAAAGAAAGAAATTAGAATTACACCAAAGACAGAGCCATGGGTGGACTCAGAAATTTTAGAACTGATTAAGGAAAGGGACAGATTGTTAATTTAAAAAAAAAAATTCTAGGATGTGAATGATTTTTCAAAGTACACTCGTATAGTACAAGGAAAGGAGAAAAAAAAAACCCCAAAAAACAAACCCCTAACATTTATCAGATAAGACAGGAAAACAAGGGCGAGTCAAAATAAAACTTTGTAAGTACAGGGTTGGTTGAGATACCTGCCAAGGAGCCAATCACATCTACAATCAACCTATCAGTTGTAAAATGCATTGCTCCATCTAGTATTAAAATAGCAAGGTAATATTTATATAAGAAAAGTAACCAATCTGATGCTGAAACTATCGTCCAGCTAGTTTGTTCAGTATTATTTCAAAGTTACTAGAAAAATATGTTATAGTCAACTCAACTTTTCTAGACCATATTAGTGATCCAAATTCTAAGAGTTGTTTACAGGAATGGTTATGCTTGATCTCCAAACAGTCTTTGCTACCGTGGATCGTGACATTTTATGAAAACTCAAATGGAAATGGTGGGTTAGAAGGTATTCCATCAAACTCTGATCCTGTTACTGCTGTGTCCCAAGGAAGCGTCTTAGGTCCTCTGTTGTTTTTGTGTTGTGTAAATGACATGGTTATAAGCATACACATATATGTTAACAAGTAATGCTGATGACAGTTTCATCCTCATCGCCCATAGAGACCATGAGGGGATCTCAAAGAAACTTAGTAAATCACTTAAAGGTTGTTCAGACTGGCTTATAGACAATAAGTGTGTACTTTTCGCAGCAGATAGGAAGGTTAAAGCAAATGATGACTTTATCATGCATTGTTTTCATCATTAAATCCTCTATCGAGGTCAAATACTAAGGTGTTACTATCGACAAGTTCCTAAGGTGCGACTACATCATATATAGCATAAACATGGCGAACAGTAGGCTGAAACAGGTTGACTCAATACTAGGTCAAGGTCAACTCTATCATCCGCAATCATTCAATGTTATTTCCAATCTGATTGTGTTATTTCAACTATGCTGCTCTCTCTCTCTCTCTCTCTCTCTCTCTCTCTCTCTCTCTCTCTCTCTCTAGCCGACCAAACCTACAAAGTGAGCACGTCCTCACAATGTGTAGAAGAGAATACACACATATATAATTCTAAAGGCAAAAAGGTAGTATGTTGGGTATAGCTATAGGGATACCTATAAAAGTTTATCTAATACTCTCTTTCGAATTATGAAAAAAAGGTTTTTGAGAGAGAATATTAGTTAGGACATGTCCTCACACCATTTGTCCTCACTAAGCCAATATTTTGTATCTACTTCTTTCACATGCTGTAGGTCACATTTATGAGGACGTAATTGTGAGGACATTATTTTTGTCCTCATAGTGCAATTCTGTCCTCACAACTTCTGTCCATTGGTTGAAATTTGTTCGCACGATAAAGAGGGTGTTGCACAGAAGCGGTAAGTCTCCCTAATCGGGACTCCGTGTCGGGAATCTAAACACTCGTGCTGTAGAACTGGACCCAGTTGCACAAAAGTGAGTTTAGTTTATTTGATAGTTAACATGTAGTTATTACTATATAAATGTAAGAGTTAATGACAAGTTAAATATTACTTAAAGTTAACTAACATTCGTGCAACTGGGTCCTGACCTTCATAAAGATTTTAACTTTTATTGCTGTATTCGGCGTGTTTTGAGCCCCATTCACATCTTGGACAACAAGTCGTTTACCTTTGGGAGAAATATTTCTTTTTGACCATTGGGTTATTTCTTTCTAGATAGCTGTAAGCCAGTTAACAAAATTAAGCTCTTCCATGTTCTTTTAAGGTTTACAGTACATGTAATGCCTAGAACCGTGAATGTTCTGTTGTCCATTGTAATCAAGTATCACTAAAAAAAGTATCTTTAGTATTAATTTTAGAGCCAATCCAAACTGATTTGGTTTTGGAAATATTGGATTTTAAACCTGAAAAGTTTGAAAATTGAAAAAGGAGATCAAGAGCATTTTTAAAAGACCTTTTCTGATCCATCCAAAAATGAAACTGTGTCATCAAACAAATTCTTTTTTTCCCCTTTATTTTAATGCCCCTGATGTTTTTGTTTTGTCGTATTATATGGCCTAAAATTTCGACACAGAGGTTGAATAAATAAGGAGATATTGGAACACCTTGACGACAACCCCTGCCAATTTCAAAGAATTGTGAAAAAACACCATTTTGAATAACATAATTTGGCCTTATTGCATAACACTGATACCCATTTGATAAGATCAGGGACGAAATTTAAAAAAAAGGTTTTGTACATAGATTTCCATGATATCGAGTCAAATGCTTTTTCAAATTCCACAAGTAAGAGCATACCTGGGATATGTATTTCATGTACAGAATATATTACATCGTAAATCAGTCGCGTATTTTCCTCAATAAATCTATCTTTGAGGAACATGTATTCGAACTAAATGGAAATGTCTTTTCAATTAATGATAACAGTATTTCTTTTTTTTAACAATAAGTACTAGAATATACATGCAATTTTCTATATATCGATTTCTTTAATTTGTATGAGAGTGTGAGTAAAAGGTGTATATGTATCTGTTGAAAATGATGAAAACAATAATAAAAAAAAGTGTCGTTTCCAACATAAACAAACTAACCAATATCCAGGTTGGAAATTAAAATCATATAAATTGCTTATTGTTTGATTTAAACTAAAATTGTTTTGACTAATTATTGTTAATACCCGTCTTTTAAACTTATTTTCATGAGGTGGCCCATGGGCCTTAACAGTCGCCTGAGTATCATGGCCCATATTTGCATTCAAGCCTCAATATGGAGTCTTTTTTGCACATGTCTATGATTTTTTAAAAATATGCATACAATTTCTATTCAATTAAGGGCGTGAATTTCACAATTTGAGAAGATGACATCACAAGCATTAGAACCATGTATTTAGTTTATCCCATAACTGTGAAAGTAGGTAAGAAAATAATAAGGTTTTCATATATGTGACCATATAGACCCTGCTAAAGGGCTTCAACTCCTGACCCAGGAATCTAGTGCGAAATATCTGACGTTTTCCTGGTTTTTAAAAAAAGATTTTGATATTTACCGTGCCAGGAAAACGTCAGAACCGGCACCATTACGTAAACTGGAAATTTCGCCGCCTCCAGTTGGAGGCGGCATTCTCGGACCGATTATAAATACTTGCGAGTCGAATTCAATGTTAAACTCACAACTAATCAATAAAACGATGCTTCTTGTACTTACTAATATCGATTTTATGGGTTCTTTCATCACATTAACAGTCCCTTGAAAACATTTTAACAAACTGTCGAGCTTTGTTTTGAGTCACATGACTCGTTCGCTCAAATGACAGCGTAAATTCGGTTGACTAAAATTGTGTGCTTCTGTTATCCAATTTTGGAGTGATATTTTCTTTTAATCGCAGGTATTTAAAATCGGTGATATTTCCAGTTACGTAATGGCACCGGTTCTGGCGTTTTCCTGGCACGGTAAATATCAAAATCATAAAAAAGCCAGGAAAACGTCAGATATTTCGGACTACTATGAACCATGAATTTCTCAATTTAGGTAGAGAGCTTCATGGACATCATAATTATGCATTTAGTTTTTTCAAATATATATGGGATTAGAGAAGATTTTCAAAGTTTTAATAGATTATCACAACCGGTATATTGCCTTAAAAGGTAAATCGTGGTCTCGGAGAAATGAATGACAAAATCTTTTGATTTATTGAATTACTTTTATTGGGTGAAGTACATTTTTTCCAAAAACTCTTAGAATTTGCATCATTTTATTAATTTCACCGTATTGAAAATGACAAAATAGTAAACATGATTACCTAGGAGACATTTACTACTCAAAATTTGATAAGGATCATAGATATTTTTCTGTTTCAAAAATTAATAACTGCATAACTGGCAATATTGTGTCCAAGTGAAATCAAAAACGTCTTCAACAAACTTGCACGTGCATTTCATGCCATGGGAAATGCGTTTCTCATCACAGTTTATGCTTTTGCTACCATTGCACGATTTTCATTCAGGCATCGGTGTCTGATTCTTTCTAAAATTTCAAACTCACTTGAGTGTTTACACTACGTTTATCAACACAATGCCCCCTCAACGTGTAAGGCGTCGCCTGACGACAGAACAACCGGGCAGATGTATTGGAATGCTTGACGCTGGCTATTCACAACGTGGCGTTGCAAATGCACTAAACGTCAGCCAGAGCGTTGTAAACAGGGCCTGAAACCGACAGCAAACTTTTGGTACAGCAGCACACCGACATGGGGGTGGTCGTCAGAGGTCGACAACCCAACGCCAAGACCATTTTGTGGCTCTTCAGGCACGACGCCATCCCTTCTGGACAGCAACCAGCCTACATAACGACCTCCTGAACGCCTCGGGGGTGAATGTGTCCACTCAGACGATACGGAATCGGCTTCACAATGCAGGTCTCAACTCGAGAAGGGCATGTGTTCGAGTCCCTCTGACTGTTCGACACCGGCGGGAGCGATTGGACTGGGCTGAAGATCATGTCACTTGGACACAGAACGATTGGGTTCAAGTTCTGTTCACCGATGAGTCCAGGTATTGTTTGGACTTTAGAGACAGGAGGCACCGAGTGTGGCGACGACAACGTGAACGTTTCCATGATGCCAACATCAGTGAACATGACCGTTATGGTGGTGGTTCCATCATGGTCTGGGGTGGAATCAACAGGGATGGAAGAACAGATCTTCATGTCCTGGAGAGAGGAACAATGACGGGGGTGCGGTACCGGGATGAGATCCTCGATGTTTACGTCAGACCCTATACGCTGGTGCTGTTGGCCCTGAGTTCATCCTGATGGATGATAACGCCCGTCCTCATCACGACAGGGTTGTGGAGCAGTACCTTCAGCAGGAGACAATTGTCCGTATGGACTGGCCAGCGCGCTCGCCGGACTTGAACCCGATTGAGCATGTATGGAACATGCTGCAGGTTGCCCTTTCACGCCGTAGAGCACAATCCACGACTTTGTCAGAGCTTGGAAACGCCCTCGTGGAAGAGTGGAACAACCTTCCCATTGGAAACATCCGGGTGCTTATTGACAGCATGGCTCGACGTTGTCAAACCGTCATCGATTCAAGGGGAGGCCATACCCGGTATTGACACTTCATCGACTAAGTGTAATGATGGACTATCCCCAAAAACTGTGTAATTCTTTCTCTGGTTTGCTGTTAACTTTTTGTAATGAAATGCCTTTTGGTGTTGTTATCAGATTTCAAGCATTCCGTATTGATAAAAGTTCATGTCGTTCATGAATTTTCATTCATAACCTGAGTAAACACGTTTCTGAGTCAAATTTATGTCTTTTGTTATGTTACTGGTAAATTACACACATTTAACCTAGTGATCCTTATCAAATTTTGAGTAGTATATTTCAAGCCCTATAAAATCTGTAAAAATCCTGGACCGCCACCAAGGCTTCGTCCTGGACCCACTGGGGGCCTCAAGACGGCCCCTAGACCCCCTGCCTCATTAAGTTGCGCCCCTAAACCCAATTCCTGGATCCGCCCCTGAAGACCAACAACAATGACTCAGGTCACCTAGATATGTTTGAATCAAGATATAAGTACATGTATTGGTTTTATCATATACTTTATTTTATTGATCTTTCACGCAACACCTTTAGTGGGAGTAACACGAGACGTGCAACACTTTTCTTTCATCTGCTAAGAAAATGAACTGTGCTAGATTTTATAATCTCAAATAAAACGCCGTGTTATTCTCAAAAGGTTTTACGAAAATCAAAACTCGTGATGTTGACTTTGACCTATACATATATGAAGAGAGATATGCACCAAACCGTTGCTTTGTGAATTATGCGGCGTTTTTGTGTTGGTAAGAGGGCATCACCTTATCTGCAGCTTTTCATGTGTGTTTGTTCATTTGCCCGCGCGTCTAAGATTATATTTATTCTTGACCATATCATTGATTTGAAGATGATATAGCTTACAGACTGATACATATAATGACAGAATTAGCGAGTTGAAGGGTACTCTAACTTTGACATGGATCTGTTTTTCCGCTGTATTGGGGGTGGGGGTAGGGTTTTTTTTTTATTGGGGGGGGGGGGTTAAAAACTAGCTATATTTGAGAAGACATTATTAATCCTTTTCAATGTAAAAACAACCCATTACTTGTTATTCTGTAAGGTTATGAGGGTGATCGGTGGGAAAATAACATATTTTGGATGAATTATTGGTTCTGTATAAAAACAAGTTCATTCTAGAGGGAGGGGGGGGGGGTATTAACGTTATAAGATCTATATAAGCTATCCACACTTCAGGTGCCTGTGGTCACCGCCACCACCAGTCATTAATCTTTCGCTATAAAGAATGATCAATGAGTGTCGGGATCGTGGATTAGACTAGAAACTACCTAGTCCTCTTCCGTGCTCCACGAGAAGTACATGTAAATCACCAAGAAACCGACAAATTCGCCGCTTATCCGTTGAAAAGTGAGATGTTTCCAGTTAAAAAAAAAATCCAATGAAATAATTCATAACTATGATCTACTAGGCCTACCGAAATTCGCCACATTTCTATTATTTCCAACAACTTTTTACTCAAATGTTCAAAATTCGCTCTACTAATCACGGTTGACTCTGTATGAAGTGTCAATTATCCGAGACTACTTTCCTCTACGAATAATTATAATGGAGTTGTAGAGTAACGAAATATACTAAGCTGACCAGAACTTGTTTTTAGAGATCTTCTCACATGGCGTGTGTCAAATCTAAAAACTTCCGCCAGAGAACTATGGGTATTCATTAAGTTTTGAAAACTATTTACTACTTCTTCCAACAAATCTATCGAAAACATTTTGTAAATTTAGAACATGTAATACTAAACTACCTATAGAAACAGGTAGATGGTTTTGTCAACCCAGAGAAAATAGACTATGTCAGTTATGTAATATTAAAGAGATAGGGGATGAATTTCATTATCTGTTCAATTGTAATGATAATTTTATAAAACAATCAAGGACATTACTCATAGCAAGCTATAAAAACCCGACTATCTTTAAATTTGAACAACTTTTTAATACACAAAACAGAAGTAAATTAATCAATTTAAGTAAATTTATCAAAATCATTTCTGAGAGAGTATGTTCTCCAGGTTAATCAATCCACCCACTAACAACATTGTATTCTAGTTTTTTTCTTCTTCTCTCTTTTTCAAAAAGTACCATTACCCACGACTTGCATGTATACATGTATCTATATTACGTTCACTTTGTTTATTTCTCTACACTGTAAATCAGTTTAAGAGAATAATATAGTTTTCCTGCGTTTCGAAGAATAGCGGGAAAACGTTGTATGATAGGAACGTGTTCGAATGCCTATGCGTAGTAATACAAGGCGTGGCCATAGGAAGGCCTCAAACTTCCACCAGAGTTCGTTTGCTCACAAACCAAACTCTTCCACTTAGGCATTATGGGATAGCGATTTCTTAGGCCGCGTATACTGTGACGTCACTGTAGAATGACGAAAAAACATAACGTCAAACGTAAACAACTTTCAAAACAAGAACGTAAACATCAAGTTCATTACTTTACACAATAATTTGAACAGAGTCTCCCTACGTTTTAATGATCTTTTGATCATTTATGTTTAAAATAAAATCCATACTTTTATATTAATGCTCTTAATATCAATATCTTAAAACGTTTAACTGCGAACTACTTCTTTAGTGTTATTTGCCTGCGTTATAATCGCGGACTCACAATATACAAATCTGTATATTGTGCTGCGTCACATAGGAGAGGTCTATTCGTAAGTGACGTAATGAGGCCTCGACGGGGAGTTTGAGGAAGGCCTATATAAAGTGTCGATATCATGAGTAAGGTCATTCTAAGCCAGTCTCACGAAATGCACGTAGCACAATTTTTTTTTTATTGTTATGTAATGGTTATCTTCTAGCATCCGAGTAATATTCACATTACACATTATCAAATAGATGGGCGGTCTTCTGTCACGAGTGCGCATATTTCACATATTTCAAAAGCTTCTCATTTTACATTTATTGAACCATACATTCAATACAATGGTAGATTGCCATAGATGCATGTGTATATAAAATTTAATACGCTTTACCCGTAAAACCGCAAAACTAATGTAAAGTTTTGTCTGTTACAATTTTAATGAATATTGTATTTACTAGTGTAGCCCTTACGAGTAATTTATCTTTGCTAAAGATGAATATTTTTTAGCATGTTAATTTTTAGCGGCAGTGTGCTACTGCTTTGTATTGTTTTGGAACCTACGATCGTAGACAAAGTGAAAGTAGACCCACACGTGTGAAAAATACATTGAATGTCTCAAATATTTACGATGTCTTTTATTGGAATACTTGCACAGATATTATAATGTATACTTAATCTATTCAGGGATTTAATCTCGTTACGTATTCATTGTTATTTTACCTGTTTCTTGTAAACACATGTTGTTAGGCTGCAGACAGTTTTCGTTCTATTTTTAATGTCGGCGCATTGCATTATGGTCTATTTCCGCTTTACTTCTTTGATCCGCCAAGAGATATTCTTGCATTCACGGATAGAACGAATAATGAGTTTTAAGGTAATTAATTTATTTTACAGTTACGAATGAATCAAACTTGTATTATTTTAATATGTTTTATGAAAGTAACGTAATGTTTTCTTGTTAATAGTTATCAGAACTATTTTCCGTTGATTTTCAACGGTCCGTTAATCCATTGATTTAGAACGGATTCCGTTGTATTGTAACGGACCGTTTAGTAACGGCCTAAACGGAACTATATAAGCTCGTCAGCGTCGGTTGACGGAAACTTGGGCATTTTTCAGATTTTTTATTAGACGTAGGTTTTATCTCTGATTCATTTATTAATTAATCGATCTTATTTTTGAATTTCCCTTCTTCAAGAATCTATGTCTTTAACTTATTTATTTCTAGTATAATCTTAGGGGATATCTGCAGCATTTTTCTAAGCTATTATATACTTTTGGTGTTTTTCATCTAAGATAATATTTATAAGATTGTGAAATTTTTCTCTTATTGTAAATAATGGTATTAATTTATCAATACTTCGAATAAACCATCATCTCAAGTTATTTTAATCTTTGTGTTTCATTTGCCAAGTCTACATCTTTATCTATTTTATCATTACAATTTTTGATGTCAGAAGTGGGATAGTCTTAGCGCTATCCCATTACACTAACTTAACGAAAACTGATTATCCCTGGCAGTATCTATCACATATTGGTGGCTGTATAACACAAATATTAAAGTGGGAAAAGGATTAGACTTGCATTAGCAAACTCTTGAGAGAGAGAGAGAGAGAGAGAGAGAGAGAGAAAGAGAAAGAGAAAGAGAGAGAGAGATAAATATTTAACATGCAAAAACGGCCACAGGTATGTGTATATATGTCGTTGTTACGTAACACTTCTCGTCTGTTTCAACGCCCCATACATCGATCGGCGCACGCTTCGCCCGTGAAACAGCAAAAGTAACTTCACGTAAACTGAATCACCCCTGTCTTGTTTCTATTGTGTAATTCTGATGTTAGTACCGCCCATGTGATAACAAGGTGGGAGGAGCTCGTTTTATCACATATGCGATAACAAAACCCTATTGATGATAACCAGATCTACAATACCTGAACAACAAAAGAAAATCACTGTAAATATGTGACAAATTCAATTATGGGTAAGGTCCAATATTCACCCTTAGACGTTGTACCATAGTTTGGCGTGCTTTCTTCTGTTAAAAGTGTGGGTTATCTGTACATAACCCACACTTTTCTTCAAACCCCGCCCACATTCTCGAAAAAAACCAAACATCACTGTCCACTGTATGGAGTAAAACTTATACGGTACCAATTTTGATTCACCAGATGCGCATTTCGACATGTAATGTCTCTTCAGTGATGCTCAACCGAAATTTTTGAAATCCGAAATAATAAACTTGTAAGAGCTATTGTAGGGGAAAACACAGTGCCAAAAACTGGAGTCAAATTCGTCTAAGGATAAGATTGATTGATTGATTGATGTTTTCCGCCACACTCAACAATTTTTAGCTCACCTGAGCTGAAAGCTCAAGTGCCAAGGGGGTCGGATGGGGCCACTATAGGGGATCAAAGTTTTACATACAAATATATAGGAAAAATCTTTAAAAATCTTCTTCCCAAGAACCACTGAACCAGAAAAGCTGAGATTTATATGAAAGCTTCCTGATATAGTACAGATTATAAATTGTTAAAATCATGGCCCCCGGGGGTCGGATGGGGCCACAATAGGGGGTCAAAGTTTTGTTGTTTTTTGGTTTTTTGTTTTGTTTTTTTGTTGTTGTTGTTGTTGTTGTTTGTTTTGATATAGTGCAGATTCAAGTATGTTAAAATCATGGACCCCGGGGATTGAATGGGGCCTCAAGGGGGCATCAAAGTTTTACATACAAATTTATAAGAAAAATCTTCTTCTCAAGAACCACTGAGACAGAAAAGCTGAGATTTATATGAACGCTTCCTGATATAGTGCAGATTCTAAATTGTCAAGATCATGGCCCCCGGGGGTCGGATGGGGCCACAATAGGGGGTCAAAGTTTTACATACAAATATATAGGAAAAATCTTTAAAAATCTTCTTCCCAGAACCACTGAGCCAGAAAAGCTGAGATTTATATGAAAGCTTTCTGATATAGTGCAGATTCAGGTTTGTTAAAATCATGGCCCCCTGGGGTAGGATGGGGCCACAATAGGGGATAGAGTTTTACATACAAATATATAGGGAAAATCTTTAAAAATCTTCTTCTCAAGAATCATTGGGCCAAAGAAGTTCACATTTACATGAAAGCTTTCTGACATAGTGTAGATTCAAGTTTGCAAAAACCATGGCCTCCAGGGGTAAGTTTGGGGCCATAATAGGGACTACGGTTTTACATGCAAATAGATATGGAAAATCTTCTGATATGGACCAAAGGTGACTCAGGTGAGCGATGTGGTCCATGGGCCTCTTGTTCAGTTATCTGGTGACGCGCAGTGTTTATTGGTGGAAGAGAGAACCCAGATACATACAATCTACCTGGGAATAGACCAACGACCTTCCAAAGTTAACTGGGAAACTATCTCACTTACCGGCGCGAGCGGGATACGAACCCGCGCCAACATAGGTGAGAGGCCGTGTGATTTTGAGCGCGATGTTCTAACCACTCACAGGGGCGGATCCAGGAATTGTGGTTACGGGAGTGCCACTTTATGAGGCAGTGGGTCCAGGGGGCGAAGCCCCCGGAAGCTCCTGGATTTTACAGATTTTATGAGGCTTGAAATATTTCTCCTATTAATTCATTTGTACTATTTTCTATCATTTTATTAAGGTGAAATTAATAACATGACCCAAATTTTAAGGGGTTTTTGGAAAAAAATTAGGTTCTCTCAATTAAGTAATTCAAGAAATCAAAGGATTTTGTCATTTATTTCTCCGGGAGTGGAAGATATTACTGCTTCTTTTATCGTTTAGTACATTTTCTGAAACAAGATACCGCGATTTACCTTAAATTTGAAAAATTTAGGGGGGGGGGGCGCCGGCTGTGTATTAGACATTAGACAGTTTCTAATTTAGTCCTTTTTATAACTTTTGTCAAACTTGCAGGAATCAAACCTTGTATAAAATATTCTTTTATTATACTTTCATGTAAAATACTCGAACCTGATTGGTCGAGAAGCATTTGAAAAAACATATTGTTACCCTCTGAGAACAGAAAACACACGACTCAGGGTGATAGTATCTAGCAATGGGTAACAGTACTTGACAACGGGTGATATTATAAAAAATTATCACATGCGTCAAATTTATGCGCGTACGGTTCGCCGTAGATTGCTAGACGACGTCGTTTGAGCGTTTGTAATAAACGCGAGTACCCGCATCGAAATACGAAATATCGCACGACAGTGATTGATCAAATGTCAACAGACGTAAGTTTTTCTGCTTCCCAGTTTACATAACATTCAGTATAATAAAACAAATATTGCATGTATTTGAGGGTAACATTGAAATTTTCACCCCTCGAGAAACCATTGTCAACCTCGGCTACGCCTCGGTTGACAATGGTTTTCTCGGGGTAAACATTTTCAATGTTACCCTCAAATACATGCAATATTTATATAATATATTTGTTTTCAAGGAGAAATATGAAAAGTATGACCATTTGAAGGGAATTTTTGAAATTTCTTCACCGAAAAGGAAATTCCGAAATTCTTTGATGCAAATTTAGGAATGAAATCCTGTGGTAAGAATTGGTTTTCTAATAGAAATGTTATAAGTCAAGGTTACTGCTTGGAAAATGAAATGGTCTTGACTTCATTAGGAACTAGGTTTTGTTGTTCAATTGATTTCAAATGCACTTGCAGCAATGATATTCACAATAAAGTTTGGCTCCTTAAATACTTTTATACCGTCAACATCATTGGAATGGACATTCCAAAATCCCCCGTGTTCTGATTTCAGAGCAGTTGCTTTCGTATGATATGCGGGAAGGAAATATTCCGCTTAGGGGAGCATTTGCTTGATATCATGCTTATTTTTCTCTTTTGTTTGCGTAGTGAATATCTCGGTCGATAGGCTTGCCGTATTCGTTCAAGTATACCCGGTGTACTAAGGAGTAAGCCACGCTCGTATGTGTGCGATCACTCATGTCAACACTTAACGGTGTACATATGCTGTGAATGAGGACTGTAAATGTCTGTCAGGGAGAACAGTTGACAATACAGGTTCAAAAGATGTATCGTCTGCCTCCACTTTTCGATCCACCATGAGCGAGAGCTCGCTAGATCTACCGTACCATGGACCATTTATATTGGAATCAGAAAATACACATTGTTGTACATGTATGTGTTGACTCAGCCGTGATATATCACTTAATCACATGAACTGGAACATAATTAAATTATAAACATTTGCAAAATTTTCAGAAAATTTCATCTCGGCAATTGAATTCTACACAACCAAAATTACAATTTTGTGACATGGTAAATAGAATATAATTGAATTAAGAGGTCTATATATTATGCTGATTGTACAATTGTAAGTGGAAAGAAAAGTACATATATGTATAATATTGGTATCACCAAATCCTCTTAACGCTTCATAAATGTGTATCACATTTTTTTTAGAATCGAAATATACTATGTTTAATACACAAATTAATCACTGTGTCAATTTCATGACCGTCCTAAGATACATGTGGTACTGGTCTATCTCAACAAATCAGATTAGACAACGATAGTATGCAACCTGCGATTTTAAAAGGTCAGTGGAAAAGACGCAAAAAAAAAAAAAAAAAAAATTGTTGAGAAATATGATTACATAGATTACAGGTTTGGACGGATTGAACACAAGAAGGATTCGGGAGGAAAATTCACCGTAAATGTGTTGCAGCAGTAATAACATCTATACTATGGAAACCTCACAAAGTTTTTAATTTACATGTAGTATTAAAGTACTGTCCTTGATGTACATGTGCTTTCTGACCGGCCCGTAAGAAGTAATTTCTAATAGGGTGATAATTCTAGTCTCTTGGACAATTTTTCACTCCATGGCTTTCAATGCAAATTTAAAAAAAAAAATCCCAAATAAGTGAATTCGAAGGGGTTCGGCCTCCTATCTCACTCCTTACTTTTCATTTACATCGTAGCTATTTTATACTGTATTTGACTAAATACCAATTTTAAAAATTATAAATCAAATAGATGTCAATTAATATGGGTTACATAAATCTATTAAATGTACATGTACTTGTTTTGTTTTTCTGTTGCCTCTGGTTTCTTTTTCTTGGGGTGAGGAACATACACCTACATTGCATACAAGTATGTGTACACGCTACTATTTCACCAAGTGTCACCTCGAATGACATCTAGTGCATCTTGTAATAACATTTATGGGTTGATAAGGTATGCTACAGATACGATTGCTCGGAATAATAACATATTTGTGAGCCGATAAGTTACCTTATACAGATGTGATAGCTCGGAATGATAAATCAAACTATAATTTATGAATGAAGTGCATTACGTAAACAACCTCGACAAAGCTATGATAAATTGTATAGGTATACTTCTGGAACTTCAGAACGATGGGTGTGCCGTGTTCATATCTAGTCCAAATGTGATACTTGACCGTTGTAACCCGTTTCCTTTATACAAATTGATAAAACCTAACGTCACGACTCTGGAATCGTACTATCCAAACAAACCATTATGTCTGTCAAACCGATCACAGTACTCCAACCGGACAATCCAAACAATGACCTCTCTCAAACCGGACACAGTACTCCAACCGGACAATCCAAACAAACCATTACGTCTCTAAAACCGGTAAACCGCACTCAAACCGGACAATTCAAATAAATGATTACAACTCTCAAACCGAACATACTCCAACCGAACAAACCATGATATCTCTCAAACCTGACAAAGCATTCCAACCGGACAATCCACACACGATTACAGGTCTTGACCTGAACATATTAAACAAACAATCACAGCCCTAGATCTCAATCCAGACAATCCACCATTACAGATGTCAGACTGGACAATCCTAACAAACGGTAAAAGCTCGCAAATCCAACCATGCCAGCTCTGAAATCGGACAATCCAATTACATGTACTACAGTACATGTGAGTCGGATCACGTCGGAGACGCGAGGCGTCGAGATATAATGATCCGCGACTGTCAACGAGTGTTGATCAGATCAGTTCTGTCTAATATTTTCAGAGAATTACAGTTCTGCAGCTACATAAGTTGTTGAGTCTCAACCAATCGGAACGCTTAGAATTATTGAATCATGGCAAAATATAATGATAGTTTTTTTTTTTAGTAAATGAAAAATATATTTAGAATTAGGGTTTAGGTATTTAAAATCCATTCTACCAAACTTTTATTACGCTAAATTTCGCCTAAATTGCTTTTATATAAATCTATTTCAATTAATCAATCAACAGTCCCGGCATTTTCAATTGCTTTCTTTTGTATATGATCATGGTGTCCGGATAGGGCCATTTGCAAAAGCGTGACTGCGCGTTAGTCACAACACGCCAACAAGCAACGCGCCTTCGCGTTCTCACGCCAACAAGCAACGCACCTTCACGCAGACAAGCAACGCGCCTTCGCGCTCTCACGCCAACAAGCAACGCACCTTCGCGCAGACAAGCAACGCGCCTTCGCGCTCTCACGCCAACAAGCAACGCACCTTCACGCAGACAAGCAACGCGCCTTCGCGCTCTCACGCCAACAAGCAACGCACCTTCGCGCAGATAAGCAACGCGCCTTCGCGCTCTCACGCCAACAAGCAACGCACCTTCGCGCAGACAAGCAACGCGCCTTCGCGCTCTCACGCCAACAAGCAACGCGCCTTCGCGCAGACAAGCAACGCGCCTTGTTCCTTTTTAAAAAAAATAAATTCTATGTTTCAAAAATACAGAAATACCCGTCTAATCATATCGAATGACACCTACACTGCGTCCTAGGTAACTAAATAAAATGAACAACATACATGTATTACCCTAGGTTTCACCAGAAAGATCATAATCGAAGAACATAAAGTTTTATATGAATTGTAATTTGGTTCGAGTTTTATAATGTATTCAAGGACTTTTCTGTCTTCTTTGTTTTTGTGGAGAAACGTTAAACATTTGTCAGACGTACATGATAGTGGTACTTAATGACACTGGACTTTTGAACAAGTGCGCTGTCGTATACATTATACCCTGATAACACGCGGTACACAGGATACGGTGGATGGGACATTACGTCGTAAAATCATGTCGAATAGCAAATATGACTTCGTTTTACAGGTAAGAAATTTACAATAATTTCATATGCATGGGAAATGAAGCATGCAGATAGATAACATTAGAAACTGAAAACTAAAAACTAAAATGTGCGAAGATTTCTAGAATCATAATTTTGCATAAAAGCATGTAAATGAAATTTTTATATTGGTTTCGATTCTATAACTATAAAAGAATTCCCAGTATAAAGGTTAATTTCATAGTCAACTAGTTCTAATTGTAACGGGGACCGTTACAGATGTTCCCCAAACCTCCCCCAATTAAAAAGTGATGTCCTTGTGAATCTATAGCAAAAAATCATTTTATTTTAGCCTTTAATTACATGTAGTACGTTCAAAATGGTCATTTCAGTACCAAGAAATGAAAGAAAGCGTTGCACGTGCATACACGCGCACGCGTGTATGATTCCGAATTTTTGTTGATGTCGTTCAACAGGCATTTGTATCATATACCCACAGTATGAATTTCATAACGTTTCCACCAAATATAAGGAAGTTATAGCGATTTTAAAATCGTCCAATCAGAAATCAGCACACGTGCATGCACGTGCTGAGCAGTAATTCTAATCACAGCAATTTGTAAGGAGTACCAAGATACATCTAAACCCCTAATATGAATAGAATTTGATGAAAAACAAAAACGTTATCGTCCTTTAAAAATTGAACATTTAAAAAACGTTGCACGCGCATGCGCGTGTGCGTTGGCATTTTTTGTTACACCAACATATAGATACACATATTGTCTACATATGCTGTGAATATCATCTCATTCGCTTCATAAATAAGATAGTTACAAACGTTTTAGCATTATCCAATCAAAATGAAGCGCACGTGCATGCGCGTGCAAATTGGTAATTTTGACCATGTAAATCAGTTAAGGGTCTCAATATCTACCTATGATATAAATTTCAAGCCATTTCAATGAACAACAAAAAAGTTAGACTGATTCCAAAGTTAGCGTACAAATTTTGTAATGCGCGTGCACGCGCATGCGTGCGCGTGCTGGCAAAATAACTATTATTTTTCATATGTACAAATGATATACTATCATCCTATTTAGGTTTTATATCGCTTCCTTCAATATTCTGATTTTCCATTTTTTGTACCAAAATTGCAATGCACGTGCGCGCGCGTGCATGCACGTGCAAACAAAATGACTATCACTATGCACATCTACAAACGCTATACTATCATCCTGGAAAGTTTCATATCGATCCCTTTTGTAGTTTCTGAGAACACTACCGGACAAAAAAGTACCGGAGAAAAAGAATAATAATAATAACTAGAAACTCATTACTAGTAATGAGTAGGTCTTCCGTTAGACCACTTCCGGTAAAGAGCTTTCTGTTCCTACGAAAACCATTTAAATATATCAGAAAATAAGCCTTAACAATGAATGAGAAATGTATTATCGAACCTTTTACTCATTTCTCGTAACTTCCGGTGATGACCGGAAGTACTTTTATTATGCGTTTTCCCATAAATGACAGCGACTCTTTACTGTCTATATTCCCTGAGAATTTCACGTCTCTATCTGAAAGAGTTCTCAACAAAAAGAAGTAGACTAAAGAAAGAAAAAGTAGTAGGTTACTACCGACCGGAAGTCAATTTTGAAAAACAAAATTATCAAAACTTTAGAAGTTGATACTTTTATTAAGACATGTGAAAATCATATGAAAGACTTCAAATATAAGCGAGATTTATGGGGACAAAGAGACGAAAAGTAAAAAGGCATTTTATCAAGAAACCGGAAGTAGTCGTTTTGACTACCGACAGAGTCAATATTCTTTTGACACTTTGAAAGAGAGTTAATAAACTACTATAGGTTTCAATTTAAAGGAAAAAGTTTGAAATTTGCGATTCTTTCCCTCACTTCCGGTGACGACAGGAAGTGAGGGTCGACATGTTCAACCCCCTACTGCACTCTTACAAACGGAGATTGATCATCCCTGAATATTTGATGAACCTATATTTTACCTTTTCGAAGTAAAATGCTGGACAAAATTCCTTTTGAGAAACAGAAAATCGGCCATATTTTCCGACCGGAAGTGAATTTTGTAAAAACAAAAATAATTATAGCAAGGTCATTTCATCAGACATTATTCCTGAAAATATCAAGAAAATATATCCAGACTCAAAGAAATCGGAAAATCGATATTTTTTCAAATACTTCCGGTAGAGACCGGAAGTGACGGATGAAAAAATTGAATGTATGTGTACATTGGACTAATGTTAGTTGATCAACTCTAGAAGTTTCAAGCATCTATCTATATTCATTATTGAGAAAGTGAAAAGACAAGGTTTGAATATGTCCACCCCATATCTCACGACCGGAAGTGAATTTTACAAAAATATTTAAATATACTCTAGACATTTATAGTATCTATAACATATATAAAATTCAAATCATTAACTTGTTTCATGACCGAGATTTATGGCACTGAAAAATGAGAGAATGAATAGTCTTTCTTTGATATAACCGGAAGTTGGAGATTCAACTTCCGGTGGGGTCAACATTTTTTGAGAATTAGAACGAGACCTAGAAAACCGATATAGGTTTCAATTTGAAAGAAAAAAGTTTGAAATTTATGATTCATTAATCACTTCCGGTGACGACCGGAAGTGACGGCCGACATTCTTAACCCCCTCCTGCACGCCTACAAAGTGAGATCTATTCACTCTGAAAATTTGGTGACTCTATCTTTTACTGTTTCTGAGAAAAACGCTAGACAACAAAAACAGCTAATAAGCCGTATTTGCCGACCGGAAGTGAATTCTACAAAAATATTTGACGTTACTCTAGACATTTATAGTGACTATAATATATATAAAACTCAACTCATTAACTAGTTTCATGACCGAGATTTATGGCACTGAAAAATGAGAGAATGAGTGGGCTTTCTTTGATATAACCGGAAGTTGAAGATTCAACTTCCGGTGGGGTCAACATTTTTTGAGAATTAGAACGAGATATAATAAACCAAAGTAGGTTTCAATTTGAAAGAAAAAAGTTTGAAATTGATGATTTATTTAATCACTTCCGGTGACGACCGGAAGTGACGGCGACAAAAAATAATACGTGCATGCACCATAGAGAAAATAGATCTATCATCCCTGAAAGTTTCATTCGATTATCTTTAGTGGTTTTCAAGTTTACCCCCGGACAAAGTTTCTTTCAAAAACCGGAAAATCGGACGTATCTGACGAACGGAAGTGAATTTTGAAAAAATGAAAAAAATGCCTCGAGGTACCATCGTTGTCTATAACCTGTGAAAGTTTCAGGAAAATCCATTCAGCGGTCTCGGAGACGAAAGGGAAATAATAATAATAATAATAACTAGACACTCATTACTAGTAATGAGTAGGTCTTCCGTTAGACCACTTCCGGTTAAGAGCTTTCTATTCCTACAAAGACCATTTAAATGTATCAGAAAATGTGCCTTAACAATGAATGAGAAATGTATTATCGAAATTTTTACTCCTTTCTCGTAACTTCCGGTGACGACCGGAAGTACTATTCAGATGCGTTTTCCTATAAATGAGAGCGACTCTTTACTGTTGATATTCCCTGAGAATTTCACGTCTCTATCTGAAAGAGTTCTCAACAAAAAGAAGTAGACTAAAGAAAGAAAAAGTAGTAGGTTACTACCGACCGGAAGTCAATTTTGAAAAACAAAATTATCAAAACTTTAGAAGTTGATACTTTTATTAAGACATGTGAAAATCATATGAAAGACTTCAAATATAAGCGAGATTTATGGGGACAAAGAGACGAAAAGTAAAAAGGCATTTTATCAAGAAACCGGAAGTAGTCGTTTTGACTACCGACAGAGTCAATATTCTTTTGACACTTTGAAAGAGAGTTAATAAACTAGTATAGGTTTCAATTTAAAAGAAAAAGTTTGAAATTTGCGATTCTTTCAATCACTTCCGGTGACGACAGGAAGTGAGGGTCGACATGTTCAACCCCCTACTGCACTCTTACAAACGGAGATTGATCATCCCTGAATGTTTGATGAACCTATATTTTACCTTTTCGAAGTAAAATGCTGGACAAAATTCCTTTTGAGAAACAGAAAATCGGCCATATTTTCCGACCGGAAGTGAATTTTGTAAAAACAAAAATAATTATAGCAAGGTTCTTTCATAAGACATTATTCCTGAAAATTTCAAGAAAATCTATCCACCGTCTCTGAGAAATCACTCGAAGAAATCGGAAAATCGACAATTTTTCAAATACTTCCGGTATAGACCGGAAGTGACGGACAAAAATATTGAATGTATGTGTACAATGGACTAATGTTAGTTGATCAACTCTACAAGTTTCAAGCGTCTATCTATATTCATTATTGAGAAACTGAAAAAGCAAGGTTTGAATATGTCCACCACATATCTCACGACCGGAAGTGAATTTTACAAAAATATTGAAAAGAACTCTAGACATTTATAGTGTCTATAACATATGTAAAATTCAAATCATTAACTTGTTTTATGACCGAGATTTATGGCACTGAAAAATGAGAGAATGAATAGTCTTTCTTTGATATAACCGGAAGTTGGAGATTCAACTTCCGGTGCGGTCAACATTTTTTGAGAATTAGAACGAGAACTAGTAAACTGATATAGGTTTCAATTTGAAAGAAAAAAGTTTGAAATTTATGATTCATTTAATCACTTCCGGTGACGACCGGAAGTGACGTCCGACATTCTTAACCCCCCACTCCACACCTACATTGTGAGATCTATTAACTCTGAAAATTTGATGACTCTATCTTTTACCGTTTCTGAAAAAAACGATTGACAACGAAAACAGCTCATAAGCCGTATTTGCCGACCGGAAGTGAATTTTACAAAAAATATCTGACGTTACTCTAGACATTTATAGTGACTATAATATATGTAAAACTCAACTCATTAACTAGTTTCATGACCGAGATTTATGGCACTGAAAAATGAGAGAATAATTGGTCTTTCTTTGATATAACCGGAAGTTGGAGATTCAACTTCCGGTGGGGTCAACATTTTGTGAGAATTAGAACAAGACCTAGTAAACTGAAATAGGTTTCAATTTGAAAGAAAAAAGTTTGAAATTTATGATTTATTTAATCACTTCCGGTGACGACCGGAAGTGACGGCGACAAAAAATATTACGTGCATGCACCATAGAGAATATAGATCTATCATCCCTGAAAGTTTCATTCGATTATCTTTAGTGGTTTTCAAGTTTACCCCCGGACAAAGTTTCTTTCAAAATCCGGAAAATCGGACGTATCTGACGAACGGAAGTGAATTTTGAAAAAATGAAAAAAATGCCTCGAGGTACCATCGTTCCCTATAACCTGTGAAAGTTTCAGGAAAATCCATCCAACGGTCTCGGAGACGAAAGGGAAAAAATAATAATAATAATAATAACTAGTTCTAATTGTAACGGGGACCGTTACAGATGTTCCCCAAACCTCCCCCAATTAAAAAGTGATGTCCTTGTGAATCTATAGGAAAAAATCATTTTATTTTAGCCTTTAATTACATGTAGTACGTTCAATATGGTCATTTCAGTACCAAGAAATGAAAGAAAGCGTTGCACGTGCATACACGCGCACGCGTGTATGATTCCGAATTTTTGTTGATGTCGTTCAACAGGCATTTGTATCATATACCCACAGTATGAATTTCATAACGTTTCCACCAAATATAAGGACGTTATAGCGATTTTAAAATCGTCCAATCAGAAATCAGCACACGTGCATGCACGTGATGAGCAGTAATTCTAACCACAGCAATTTGTAAGGAGTACCAAGATACATCTAAACCCCTAATATGAATAGAATTTGATGAAAAACAAAAACGTTATCGTCCTTTAAAAATTGAACATTTAAAAAACGTTGCACGCGCATGCGCGTGTGCGTTGGCATTTTTTGTTACACCAACATATAGATACACATATTGTCTACATATGCTGTGAATATCATCTCATTCGCTTCATAAATAAGATAGTTACAAACGTTTTAGCATTATCCAATCAAAATGAAGCGCACGTGCATGCGCGTGCAAATTGGTAATTTTGACCATGTAAATCAGTTAAGGGTCTCAATATCTACCTATGATATGAATTTCAAGCCATTTCAATGAACAACAAAAAAGTTAGACTGATTCCAAAGTTAGCGTACAAATTTTGTAATGCGCGTGCACGCGCATGCGTGCGCGTGCTGGCAAAATAACTATTATTTTTCATATGTACAAATGATATACTATCATCCTATTTAGGTTTTATATCGCTTCCTTCAATATTCTGATTTTCCATTTTTTGTACCAAAATTGCAATGCACGTGAGCGCGCGTGCATGCACGTGCAAACAAAATGACTATAACTATGCACATCTACAAACGCTATACTATCATCCTGGAAAGTTTCATATCGATCCATTTTGTAGTTTCTGAGAACACTACCGGACAAAAAAGTACCGGAGAAAAAGAATAATAATAATAATAATAATAATAATAATAATAATAAGAAACAGAGTAAAAACAATATGTTCCCAAACTTTGTTTGGGGAACATAATAATAACTAGACACTCATTACTAGTAATGAGTAGGTCTTCCGTTAGACCACTTCCGGTTAAGAGCTTTCTATTCCTACAAAAACCATTTAAATGTGTCAGAAAATGTGCCTTAACAATGAATGAGAAATGTATTATCGAAATTTTTACTCCTTTCTCGTAACTTCCGGTGACGACCGGAAGTACTATTCAGATGCGTTTTCCTATAAATGAGAGCGACTCTTTACTGTCTATATTCCCTGAGAATTTCACGTCTCTATCTGAAAGAGTTCTCAACAAAAAGAAGTAGACTAAAGAAAGAAGACGTAGTAGGTTACTACCGATCGGAAGTCAATTTTGAAAAACAAAATTATCAAAACTTTAGAAGTTGATACTTTTATTAAGACATGTGAAAATCATATGAAAGACTTCAAATATAAGCGAGATTTATGGGGACAAAGAGACGAAAAGTAAAAAGGCATTTTATCAAGAAACCGGAAGTAGTCGTTTTGACTACCGACAGAGTCAATATTCTTTTGACACTTTGAAAGAGAGTTAATAAACTACTATAGGTTTCAATTTAAAGGAAAAAGTTTGAAATTTGCGATTCTTTCCCTCACTTCCGGTGACGACAGGAAGTGAGGGTCGACATGTTCAACCCCCTACTGCACTCTTACAAACGGAGATTTATCATCCCTGAATATTTGATGAACCTATATTTTACCTTTTCGAAGTAAAATGCTGGACAAAATTCCTTTTGAGAAACAGAAAATCGGCCATATTTTCCGACCGGAAGTGAATTTTGTAAAAACAAAAATAATTATAGCAAGGTCATTTCATCAAACATTATTCCTGAAAATATCAAGAAAATATATCCAGACTCGAAGAAATCGGAAAATCGACATTTTTTCAAATACTTCCGGTAGAGACCGGAAGTGACGGATGAAAAAATTGAATGTATGTGTACATTGGACTAATGTTAGTTGATCAACTCTAGAAGTTTCAAGCATCTATCTATATTCATTATTGAGAAAGTGAAAAGACAAGGTTTGAATATGTCCACCCCATATCTCACGACCGGAAGTAAATTTTACAAAAATATTTAAATATACTCTAGACATTTATAGTATCTATAACATATATAAAATTCAAATCATTAACTTGTTTCATGACCGAGATTTATGGCACTGAAAAATGAGAGAATGAATAGTCTTTCTTTGATATAACCGGAAGTTGGAAATTCAACTTCCGGTGGGGTCAACATTTTTTAAGAATTAGAACGAGACGTAGAAAACCGATATAGGTTTCAATTTGAAAGAAAAAGTTTGAAATTTATGATTCATTAATCACTTCCGGTGACGACCGGAAGTGACGGCCGACATTCTTAACCCCCTCCTGCATGCCTACAAAGTGAGATCTATTCACTCTGAAAATTTGGTGACTCTATCTTTTACTGTTTCTGAGAAAAACGCTAGACAACGAAAACAGCTAATAAGCCGTATTTGCCGACCGGAAGTGAATTTTACAAAAATATTTGACGTTACTCTAGGCATTTATAGTGACTATAATATATGTAAAAATCAACTCATTAACTAGTTTCATGACCGAGATTTATGGCACTGAAAAATGAGAGAATGAGTGGGCTTTCTTTGATATAACCAGAAGTTGAAGATTCAACTTCCGGTGGGGTCAACATTTTTTGAGAATTAGAACGAGATATAATAAACCAAAGTAGGTTTCAATTTGAAAGAAAAAAGTTTGAAATTGATGATTCATTTAATCACTTCCGGTGACGACCGGAAGTGACGGCGACAAAAAATAATACGTGCATGCACCATAGAGGAAATAGATCTATCATCCCTGAAAGTTTCATTCGATTATCTTAAGTGGTTTTCAAGTTTACCCCCGGACAAACTTTCTTTCGAAAACCGGAAAATCGGACGTATCTGACGAACGGAAGTGAATTTTGAAAAAATGAAAAAAATTGTCTCGAGGTACCATCGTTGTCTATAACCTGTGAAAGTTTCAGGAAAATCCATCCAGCGGTCTCGGAGACGAAAGGGAAAAAAAAAAAAAAAAAAATAATAATAATAACTAGACACGATCTCGTTGCGAGCAACGAGTAGGTCTTCCGTCCGATTTGTTGATGCACTCGGAGTTAAAAAAAAAAAAAAAAAAGACAAATGAGTCCCAATTTAGTTTCCGACTTTAAGACACTTTAGATATAATCAATTTTTCATATGATAAGCTTCTGAAGCAAAGTTGCGGTGAAATTCGTTTGAAATTCGACTCTCCAGGCGAGCCATAAGGCCCGCGGGCCTATTTCTTGATGTTATTTGTTAGCCCTCTATAGACTCAACAACTTTAGTTCTATATGTCTTTACAAAATATTTACCTGTAAAAAGTTATTGAGATCGACCGATATCGACAAAAAATCGAATCTACAGGCGAGCCATTAGGACCATAGGCCTATTTCTTGATATCAATCGATAGATCTCGATAAACTGAACAACTTTTGTTCAATATGTCCTTACAAAATATTTACCAGTTACAAGTTTTTGAAATCGACTGATATCGACAAAAATCGACTCTACAGGCGAGCCATGAGGCCCACAGACCCATTTTTTGATATTGATCGATAGGTTATGACACATTGAACAACTTTTGTTCAATAATGCTTTTCAAAAAATTTGTCGTTTTAAAGATATGAGGCGTCAAATATTTACGATTTTGGCCCTTAAAATCTCTAATTACGTAACATATGACCTACTTTTTGATTTGATAAGATCAAGCTCGTTGAGATGAACATTTCCGCTTCTACAACTTATTATAAAATATTAATAGTTTCTGAGATATTCTCAAAAACATTTGGACCCTTCTGAACCCCTAATTTAAAGGGCCAGCCCGTTTTGCTTGATATCGTAAGAAAGGCCTTGTCATTTTAAACATTTTTTGCTCAACAAGTATTTAGAAATTCTTTACTGTTCTCGAGTTATCTCTACAAGAAATATTTAGGGGCCAAACTGTAGCTCCCTAACGGGGCCACATAGGGAAAAAACGAAATGTACATATTGTTTAGATTATCATTCTGAACAACTTTTGTTCAATAATGCTTTTCAAAATATTTGTCGTTTTCAAGATATGAGGCGTCAATTATTTATGATTTTGGCCCTTAAAATCCCTTATTACGTAACATATGACCTACTTTTTGATTTGATAAGAACAAGCTCGTTTAGATGAACATTTCCGCTTCAATGACTTATTACAAAATATTAATAGTTTCTGAGATATTCTCATAAACCTTTGGACCCTTCTGGGCCCCTAATTGAAAGGGTCAGCCCCTTTTGCTTGATATCATAAGAAAGGTCATGACATTTCAAACATTTTTTGTTCAACAAGTATTTAGAAATTCTTTACCGTTCTCGAGTTATTTCTAGAAGTAATTTTTAGGGGCCAAACTGTAGCTCCCTAACGGGGCCACATAGGGTAAAAACGAAATATGCATATTGTTCAGATCATCATTCTGAACAACTTTTGTTCTTTATTGCTTTTCAAAATATTTGTCGTTTTCGAGATACAAGGGGTAAAATATTTATGGTTTTGGCCCTTAAAATCCCTTATTACGTAACATATGATCTAAATTTTTAGATGAATAGATTTGGATTGTTGAGATGAACATTTTTTGTTCTTTGACTTATACCAAAATATTAACGATTTTTGAGATATTTGATCTAGACTTCTAGATCCCTAATTTAAGGGGCTAGCCCCTAAATCTTGATATTTTCGAAAAGATCTTGTAAATGTGCACAACTTTTGTTCTACATGTCTTAACAAAATATTTGCAAGAAAAAAGATATTGGAGATCAAAGGTCAAAAATCGCCGAAATCGGCGAAAAATTTTGGCATCCATTTTTTCAGGTCCAGGCGAGCTTTTAGGCAAATCGCCTCCGGTAAAATCGAATCCCCCACAAATCTTCTAAAATGTTTACTCTATCTTGTGTAGAAATTTCAAGACTCTAGCTTCAAAACTAACGGAGGAGATGTATGGACAACAAGGCCCTTCAAAAAGTCATTAAAAGAGAGATAACTCCTGACCGGAAGTGACGTCAAGCACGAAATGTTGCAAGCAAAGTCTCGTCACCAAAAGACATCTTTCCTGAAAATTTCGTGAAAATCGATCGAGAAATGGCTGAGAAAAACGCGTGTACTACCAAGGAAAATAATAATAATAATAACTAGACACGATCTCGTTGCGAGCAACGAGTAGGTCTTCCGTCCGATTTGTTGATGCACTCGGAGTTAAAAAAAGAAAAGAAAAGACAAATGAGTCCCAATTTAGTTTCCGAGTTTAAGACACTTTAGATATAATCAATTTTTCATATCATAAGCTTCTGAAGCAAAGTTGCGGTGAAATTCGTTTGAAATTCGACTCTCCAGGCGAGCCATAAGGCCCCCGGGCCTATTTCTTGATGTCATTTGTTAGCCCTCTATAGACTCAACAACTTTAGTTCTATATGTCTTTACAAAATATTTACCTGTAAAAAGTTATTGAGATCGACCGATATCGACAAAAAATCGACTCTACAGGCGAGCCATTAGGACCATAGGCCTATTTCTTGATATCAATCGATAGATCTCGATAAACTGAACAACTTTTGTTCAATATGTCCTTACAAAATATTTACCAGTTACAAGTTTTTGAAATCGACTGATATCGACAAAAATCGACTCTACAGGCGAGCCATGAGGCCCACAGACCCATTTTTTGATATTGATCGATAGGTTATGACACATTGAACAACTTTTGTTCAATAATGCTTTTCAAAAAATGTGTTGTTTTAAAGATATGAGGCGTCAAATATTTACGATTTTGGCCCTTAAAATCTCTAATTACGTAACATATGACCTACTTTTTGATTTGATAAGATCACGCTCGTTGAGATGAACATTTCCGCTTCTACAACTTATTATAAAATATTAATAGTTTCTGAGATATTCTCAAAAACATTTGGACCCTTCTGAACCCCTAATTTAAAGGGCCAGCCCGTTTTGCTTGATATCGTAAGAAAGGCCTTGTCATTTTAAAAAATGTTTGCTCAACAAGTATTTAGAAATTCTTTACCGTTCTCGAGTTATCTCTACAAGAAATATTTAGGGGCCAAACTGTAGCTCCCTAACGGGGCCACATAGGGAGAAAACGAAATGTACATATTGTTTAGATTATCATTCTGAACAACTTTTGTTCAATAATGCTTTTCAAAATATTTGTCGTTTTCAAGATATGAGGCGTCAATTATTAATGATTTTGGCCCTTAAAATCCCTTATTACGTAACATATGACCTACTTTTTGATTTGATAAGAACAAGCTCGTTTAGATGAACATTTCCGCTTCAATGACTTATTACAAAATATTAATAGTTTCTGAGATATTCTCATAAACCTTTGGACCCTTCTGGGCCCCTAATTTAAAGGGTCAGCCCCTTTTGCTTGATATCGTAAGAAAGGTCATGACATTTCAAACATTTTTTGTTCAACAAGTATTTAGAAATTCTTTACCGTTCTCGAGTTATTTCTAGAAGTAATTTTTAGGGGCCAAACTGTAGCTCCCTAACGGGGCCAGATAGGGTAAAAACGAAATATGCATATTGTTCAGATCATCATTCTGAACAACTTTTGTTCTTTATTGCTTTTCAAAATATTTGTCGTTTTCGAGATACAAGGGGTAAAAAAATTATGGTTTTGGCCCTTAAAATCCCTTATTACGTAACATATGACCTAAATTTTTATATGAATAGATTTGGATTGTTGAGATGAACATTTTTTGTTCTTTGACTTATACCAAAATATTAACGATTTTTGAGAAATTTGATCTAGACTTTGAGCCCTTCTAGATCCCTAATTTAAGGGGCTAGCCCCTAAATTTTGATATTTTCGAAAAGATCTTGTAAATGTGCACAACTTTTGTTCTACATGTCTTAACAAAATATTTGCAAGAAAAAAGATATTGGAGATCAAAGGTCAAAAATCGCCGAAATCGGCGAAACATTTTGGCATCCATTTTTTCAGGTCCAGGCGAGCCTTTAGGCAAATCGCCTCCGGTAAAATCGAATCCCCCACAAATCTTCTAAAATGTTTACTCTATCTTGTGTAGAAATTTCAAGACTCTAGCTTCAAAACTAACGGAGGAGATGTGTGGACAACAAGGCCCTTCAAAAAGTCACTAAAAGAGAGATAACTCCTGACCGGAAGTGACGTCAAGCACGAAATTTTGCAAGCAAAGTCTCGTCACCAAAAGACATCTTTCCTGAAAATTTCGTGAAAATCGATCGAGAAATGGCTGAGAAAAACGCGTGTACTACCAAGGAAAATAATAATAATAATAATGAAGAAGAAGAACGCGAACAATAATAGTAAGGTCTTCCGCAGGAGACGGAAGACCTTAATAATGAAGAAGAAGAACGCGAACAATAATAGTAAGGTCTTCCGTAGGAGACGGAAGACCTTAATAAACAGTAGAATCACTAGAAGGTCTTCCGTTGGAAACGGAAGACCTTAATAACTAGAAACTCATTACTAGTAATGAGTAGGTCTTCCGTTAGACCACTTCCGGTAAAGAGTTTTCTGATCCTACGAAAACCATTCAAATATATCAGAGAATGTACTTGAATATTAAATGAGAAATGTATTATCGAATTTTTTACTCATTTCTCGTAACTTCCGGTGACGACCGGAAGTACTATTCAGATGCGTTTTCCTATAAATGACAGCCACTCTTTACTGTCTATATTCCCTGACAATTTCACGTCTCTATCTGAAAGAGTTCTCAAAAAAAGAAGTAAACCTAAGAAAGAAAAAGTAGTAGGTTATTACCGACCGGAAGTCAATTTTGAAAAACAAAATTATCAAAACTCTAGAAGTTGATACTTTTATTAAGACATGTGAAAATCATATGAAAGACTTCAAATATAAGCGAGATTTATGGTGACAAAGAGATGAAAAGTAAAAATGTATTTTATCAAGAAACCGGAAGTAGTTGTTTTGACTACCAACGGAGTCAATATTCTTTTGACACTTTCAAAGAGACTTAATAAACTAGTATAGGTTTCAATTTACAAGAAAAAGTTTGAAATTTGCGATTCTTTCAATCACTTCCGGTGACGACAGGAAGTGACGGTCGACATGTTCAACCCTCTACTGCACGACTGCAAACGGAGATTTATAATTCCTGAATAATTTATGAACCTATATTTTACCTTTTCCAAGAAAAATGCTGGACAAAATTCCTTTTGAGAAACAGAAAATCGGCCATATTTTCCGACCGGAAGTGAATTTTGGAAAAACAAAAATAGTTATAGGAAGGTCCTTTCATAAGACATTATTCCTGAAAATTTCAAGAAAATCTATCCACCATCTCTGAGAAATCACTCGAAGAAATCGGAAAATCGACATTTTTCAAATACTTCCGGTATAGACCGGAAGTGACGGACGAAAAAATTGAATGTATGTGTACAATGGACTAATGTTAGTTGATCAACTCTACAAGTTTCAAGCGTCTATCTATATTCATTATTGAGAAACTGAAAAAACAAGGTTTGAATATGTCCACCCCATATCTCACGACCGGAAGTGAGATTTACAAAAATATTTCAATTTACTCTAGACATTTATAGTGTCTATAACATATGTAAAATTCATATCAGTAACTTCTTTTATGACCGAGATTTATGGCACTGAAAAATGAGAGAATGCATAGTCTTTCTTTGATATAACCGGAAGTTGGAGATTCAATTTCCGGTGGGGTTAATATTTTTTTTTTAATTAGAACGAGACCTAGTAAACCGATATAGGTTTCAATTTGAAAGAAAAAAGTTTGAAATTTATGATTCTTTAATCACTTCCGGTGACGACCGGAAGTGACGGCCGACATTCTCAACGCCCTACTGCACGCCTACAAAGTGAGATCTATTAACTCTGAAAAATTGGTGACTCTATCTTTTACCGTTTCTGAGAAAAACGCTTGAAAACGAAAACAGCTAATAAGCCGTATTTGCCGACCGGAAGTGAATTTTACAAAAATATTTGACGTTACTCTAGACATTTGTAGTGACTATAATATATGTAAAACTCAACTCATTAACTAGTTTCATGACCAAGATTTATGGCACTGAAAAATGAGAGAATGAGTGGGCTTTCTTTGATATAACCGGAAGTTGAAGATTCAACTTCCGGTGGGGTCAACATTTTTTGAGAATTAGAACGAGATATAATAAACCAAAGTAGGTTTCAATTTGAAAGAAAAAAGTTTGAAATTGATGATTTATTTAATCACTTCCGGTGACGACCGGAAGTGACGGCGACAAAAAATAATACGTGCATGCACCATAGAGAAAATAGATCTATCATCCCTGAAAGTTTCATTCGATTATCTTTAGTGGTTTTCAAGTTTACCCCCGGACAAAGTTTCTTTCAAAAACCGGAAATTCGGATGTATCTGACGAACGGAAGTGAATTTTGAAAAAATGAAAAAAATGCCTCGAGGTACCATCGTTGTCTATAACCTGTGAAAGTTTCAGGAAAATCCATCCAACGGTCTCGGAGACGAAAGCGAAAAAAAGAATAATAATAATAATAACTAGTTCTAATTGTAACGGGGACCGTTACATATGTTCCCCAAACCTCCCCCAATTAAAAAGTGATGTCCTTGTGAATCTATAGGAAAAAATCATTTTATTGTAGCCTTTAATTACATGTAGTACGTTCAATATGGTCATTTCAGTACCAAGAAATGAAAGAAAGCGTTGCACGTGCATACACGCGCACGCGTGTATGATTCCGAATTTTTGTTGATGTCGTTCAACAGGCATTTGTATCATATACCCACAGTATGAATTTCATAACGTTTTCACCAAATATAAGGAAGTTATAGCGATTTTAAAATCGTCCAATCAGAAATCAGCACACGTGCATGCACGTGCTGAGCAGTAATTCTAACCACAGCAATTTGTAAGGAGTACCAAGATACATCTAAACCCCTAATATGAATAGAATTTGATGAAAAACAAAAACGTTATCGTCCTTTAAAAATTGAACATTTAAAAAACGTTGCACGCGCATGCGCGTGTACGTTGGCATTTTTTGTTACACCAACATATAGATACACATATTGTCTACATATGCTGTGAATATCATCTCATTCGCTTCATAAATAAGATAGTTACAAACGTTTTAGCATTATCCAATCAAAATGAAGCGCACGTGCATGCGCGTGCAAATTGGTAATTTTGACCATGCAAATCAGTTAAGGGTCTCAATATCTACCTATGATATGAATTTCAAGCCATTTCAATGAACAACAAAAAAGTTAGACTGATTCCAAAGTTAGCGTACAAATTTTGTAATGCGCGTGCACGCGCATGCGTGCGCGTGCTGGCAAAATAACTATTATTTTTCATATGTACAAATGATATACTATCATCCTATTTAGGTTTTATATCGCTTCCTTCAATATTCTGATTTTCCATTTTTTGTACCAAAATTGCAATGCACGTGCGCGCGCGTGCATGCACGTGGAAACAAAATGACTATCACTATGCACATCTACAAACGCTATACTATCATCCTGGAAAGTTTCATATCGATCCCTTTTGTAGTTTCTGAGAACACTACCGGACAAAAAAGTACCGGAGAAAAAGAATAATAATAATAATAATAATAATAATAATAATAAGAAACAGAGTAAAAACAATATGTTCCCAAACTTTGTTTGGGGAACATAACTAGAAACTCATTACTAGTAATGAGTAGGTCTTCCGTTTGTTCACTTCCGGTAAAGAGTTTTCTGATCCTACAAAAACCATTCAAATATATCAGAGAATGTACTTTAACAATAAATGAGAAGTGTATTATCGAATTTTTTACTCATTTCTTGTAACTTCCGGTGACGACCGGAAGTACTATTCAGATGTGTTTTCCTATAAATGACAGCGACTCTTTACTGTCTATATTCCCTGAAAATTTCACGTCTCTATCTGAAAGAGTTCTCAACAAAAAGAAGTAGACTAAAGAAAGAGAAAGTAGTAGGTTACTACCGACCGGAAGTCAATTTTGAAAAACAAAATCATCAAAACTTTAGAAGTTGATACTTTTTATTAAGACATGTGAAAATCATATGAAAGACTTCAAATATAAGCGAGATTTATGGGGAGAAAGAGACAAAAAGAGAAAAGGTATTTTATGAAGAAACCGGAAGTAGTTGTTTTGACTACCGACAGACTCAATATTCTTTTGACACTTTGAAAGAGAGTTAATAAACTAGTATAGGTTTCAATTTGAAAGAAAAAGTTTGAAATTTGCGATTCCTTCAATCACTTCCGGTGAAGACAGGAAGTGACGGTTCAACCCCCTACTGCACGCTTATAAACGGAGATTGATTATCCCTGAATATTTGATGAAGCTATATTTTACCTTTTCCAAGAAAAATACTGGACAAAATTCCTTTTGAGAGACAGAATATCGGCCATATTTTTCGACCGGAAGTGAATTTTGTAAAAACAAAAATAATTATAGCAAGGTCATTTCATAAGACATTATTCCTGAAAATTTCAAGAAAATCTATCCACCATCTCTGAGAAATCACTCGAAGAAATCGGAAAATCGACATTTTTCAAATACTTCCGGTATAGACCGGAAGTGACGGACGAAAAACTTGAATGTATGTGTACAATGGACTAATGTTAGTTGATCAACTCTACAAGTTTCAAGCGTCTATCTATATTCATTATTGAGAAACTGAAAAAACAAGGTTTGAATATGTCCACCCCATATCTCACGACCGGAATTGAATTTTACAAAAATATTTCAATTTACACTAGACATTTATAATGTCTATAACATATGTAAAATTCAAATCATTAACTTGTTTTATGACCGAGATTTATGGCACTGAAAAATGAGAGAATGAATAGTTTTTCTTTCATATAACCGGAAGTTGGAGATTCAACATCCGGTGGGGTCAATAGTTTTTGAGAATTAGAACGAGACCTAATAAACCGATATAGGTTTCAATTTGAAAGAAAAAAGTTTGAAATTTATGATTTATTAATCACTTCCGGTGACAACCAGAAGTGACGGCCGACATTCTTACCCCCTACTGCACCCCTACAAAGTGAGATCTATTAACTCTGAAATTTTGGTGACTCTATCTTTTACCGTTTCTGAGAAAAACGATTGACTACGAAAACAGCTCATAAGCCGTATTTGCCGACCGGAAGTGAATTTTACAAAAATATTTGACGTTACTCTAGACATTTATAGTGACTATAATATATGTAAAACTCAACTCATTAACTAGTTTCATGACCGAGATTTATGGCACTGAAAAATGAGAGAATGAATAGTCTTTCTTTGATATAACCGGAAGTTGGAGATTCAACTTCCGGTGGGGTCAACATTTTTTGAGAATTAGAACGAGATATAGTAAACCAAAGTAGGTTTCAATTTGAAAAAAAAAAGTTTGAAATTGATGATTAATTTAATCACTTCCGGTGACGACCGGAAGTGACGGCCGACATTCTTAACCCCCTACTGCACGCCTACAAAGTAAGATCTATTAACTCTGAAAATTTGATGACCGTATCTTTAACCGTTTCTGAGAAAAACGCTGTACAACGAAAACAGCTAATAAGCCGTATTTGCCGACCGGAAGTGAATTTTACAAAAATATTTGACGTTACTCTAGACATTTATAGTGACTATAATATATGTAAAACTCAACTAATTAACTGGTTTCATGACCAAGATTTATGGCACTGAAAAATGAGAGAATTAATAGTCTTTCTTTGATATAACCGGAAGTTGGAGATTCAACTTCCGGTGGGATCAACATTTTTTGAGAATTAGAACTAGACCTAGTAAAACGATATAGGTTTCAATTTGAAAGAAAAAAGTTTGAAATTGATGATTTATTTAATCACTTCCGGTGACGACCGGAAGTGACGGCGACAAAAAATATTACGTGCATGCACCATAGAGGAGATAGATCTGTCATCCCTGAAAGTTTCATTCGATTATCTTTTGTGGTTTTCAAGTTTACCCCCGGACAAAGTTTCTTTCAAAAACCGGAAAATCGGACGTATCTGACGAACGGAAGTGAATTTTGAAAAAATGAAAAAAATGCCTCGAGGTACCATCGTTGTCTATAACCTGTGAAAGTTTCAGGAAAATCCATCCAACGGTTTAGGAGACGAAAGGGAAAAAAAAAATAAAAATAATAATAATAATAATAACTAGACACGATCTCGTTGCGAGCAACGAGTAGGTCTTCCGTCCGATTTGTTGATGCACTCGGAGTTAAAAAAAAAAAAAGACAAATGAGTCCCAATTTAGTTTCCGACTTTAAGACACTTTAGATATAATCAATTTTTCATATCATAAGCTTCTGAAGCAAAGTTGCGGTGAAATTCGTTTGAAATTCGACTCTCCAGGCGAGCCATAAGGCCCGCGGGCCTATTTCTTGATGTCATTTGTTAGCCCTCTATAGACTCAACAACTTTAGTTCTATATGTCTTTACAAAATATTTACCTGTAAAAAGTTATTGAGATCGACCGATATCGACAAAAAATCGACTCTACAGGCGAACCATTAGGACCATAGGCCTATTTCTTGATATCAATCGATAGATCTCGATAAACTGAACAACTTTTGTTCAATATGTCCTTACAAAATATTTACCAGTTACAAGTTTTTGAAATCGACTGATATCGACAAAAATCGACTCTACAGGCGAGCCATGAGGCCCACAGACCCATTTTTGATATTGATCGATAGGTTATGACACATTGAACAACTTTTGTTCAATAATGCTTTTCAAAAAATATGTCGTTTTAAAGATATGAGGCGTCAAATATTTACGATTTTGGCCCTTAAAATCTCTAATTACGTAACATATGACCTACTTTTTGATTTGATAAGATCAAGCTCGTTGAGATGAACATTTCCGCTTCTACAACTTATTATAAAATATTAATAGTTTCTGAGATATTCTCAAAAACATTTGGACCCTTCTGAACCCCTAATTGAAAGGGCCAACCCGTTTTGCTTGATATCGTAAGAAAGGCCTTGTCATTTTAAACATTTTTTGCTCAACAAGTATTTAGAAATTCTTTACCGTTCTCGAGTTATCTCTACAAGAAATATTTAGGGGCCAAACTGTAGCTCCCTAACGGGGCCACATAGGGAAAAAACGAAATGTACATATTGTTTAGATTATCATTCTGAACAACTTTTGTTCAATAATGCTTTTCAAAATATTTGTCGTTTTCAAGATATGAGGCGTCAATTATTTATGATTTTGGCCCTTAAAATCCCTTATTACGTAACATATGACCTACTTTTTGATTTGATAAGAACAAGCTCGTTTAGATGAACATTTCCGCTTCAATGACTTATTACAAAATATTAATAGTTTCTGAGATATTTTCATAAACCTTTGGACCCTTCTGGGCCCCTAATTTAAAGGGTCAGCCCCTTTTGCTTGATATCGTAAGAAAGGTCATGACATTTCAAACATTTTTTGTTCAACAAGTATTTAGAAATTCTTTACCGTTCTCGAGTTATTTCTAGAAGTAATTTTTAGGGGCCAAACTGTAGCTCCCTAACGGGGCCACATAGGGTAAAAACGAAATATGCATATTGTTCAGATCATCATTCTGAACAACTTTTGTTCTTTATTGCTTTTCAAAATATTTGTCGTTTTCGAGATACAAGGGGTAAAATATTTATGGTTTTGGCCCTTAAAATCCCTTATTACGTAACATATGACCTAAATTTTTATCTGAATAGATTTGGATAGTTCAGATGAACATTTTTTGTTCTTTGACTTATACCAAAATATTAACGATTTTTGAGATATTTGATCTAGACTTTGAGCCCTTCTAGATCCCTAATTTAAGGGGCTAGCCCCTAAATGTTGATATTTTCGAAAAGATCTCGTAAATGTGCACAACTTTTGTTCTACATGTCTTAACAAAATATTTGCAAGAAAAAAGATATTGGAGATCAAAGGTCAGAAATCGCCGAAATCGGCGAAAAATTTTGGCATCCATTTTTTCAGGTCCAGGCGAGCTCTTAGGCAAATCGCCTCCGGTAAAATCGAATCCCCCACAAATCTTCTAAAATGTTTACTCTATCTTGTGTAGAAATTTCACGACTCTAGCTTCAAAAGTAACGGAGGAGATGTGTGGACAACAAGGCCCTTCAAAAAGTCACTAAAAGAGAGATAACTCCAGACCGGAAGTGACGTCAAGCACGAAATGTTGCAAGCAAAGTCTCGTCACCAAAAGACATCTTTCCTGAAAATTTCGTGAAAATCGATCGAGAAATGGCTGAGAAAAACGCGTGTACTACCAAGGAAAATAATAATAATAATAATAATAATAATGAAGAAGAAGAAGAACGCGAACAATAATAGTAAGGTCTTCCGCAGGAGACGGAAGACCTTAATAAACAGTAGAATCACTAGAAGGTCTTCCGTTGGAAACGGAAGACCTTAATAATAATAATAAGAAGAAGAAACAGAGTAAAAACAATATGTTCCCAAACTTTGTTTGGGGAACATAATAAATGTACACATTCCTGAATCAATTGGTATACTAAAACTTGCAAACAAGACTTTGTTTACATACATGATTAAAATAGTGGATTATCAACAAAGAGTTTATTTAAGGTTATAATACGACTATTGTAGAGAAGCTATGCACAACTCTTGAAAATGTGGGTTGACAGTGGCGATAGTTTGATCTGCAGCTGTAAAATAAAGAAACCACACAGCAAGCTTCACTAGGATCGGAAAATATGATCTTATCTTTCGCTCATTCGTGTTTAGGGCGAAGATAAAAAAAAAAGGGGGGGGGCGAAAGATGGAGGGCAACAAAGCAAGAGAGTGGAGATGTGAGGGAGAATGAGCAAAACCGCTATCGCATTGCGCTAATTTGTTTCTTTCTCTCCTTCATTTCAAAAAATGTCAATACGCATGCGTGAAACCTAAAAAAAAAAAAAAAAAAAAAGAAGTCTGATGATGCCGATAAGAATGTAGTCTGCATATGTTTTGCTGCTTTTAGTTTAGATAATCTCAATTTAAAAAAAAAAATTAGTTTGTTTCAAAATAATTAACCTGTTGATCTTACAAGTACAAAATTAGTGCATTACCGTATGTACAACGAACATATCGCTATTAATATATTAAATTATGCAAACATGAAGAAATTTTCTTCTTGTAAACAATTTCTTTTTGATTCATTAAATATCATTTATTGATAGTAATATTGTTTCAGTGTAGGTCAGATAAAAAAAACTTGATCATCAAGTCATCCATCTTGCACTGGATACGCTTTTATTGGAAGTTCCTCATGATAGAAAGGGAGAAGGAGAGAGAGGGCGAAGCTGCGAAAACGAAAGTGTGTAAAGAAGTGAAGCTGCGATGGCAAAGATCGCTCCTTCGCAAATTCACCCAAGTCTGTCCTTTTGCCTTTGCAATTTCGCTTCTTATCATTGCCATAAATGCGAAGGAGCGAAAGAACAGTTGACCTGATCAGAACACCAAATGAAAACGAAATTTTTGTTAAAGGTCAAGTACAGTGATTTTCCTAAAACTTGAGTTTTATACAGAAAAATGTCTGTCGTACACTTATGGATTAATTTCCATGGCAATTTTGATAAAAATCACTTGGCGTGAATTACACGGCGCTATCAAACTTTTATCTGAGCGATCGATAAATGTGTTGTGACGTGAGTTATCGCTCGTAGCTTATGACGTCATCTGAGACAACTTTCGACTGCATTGATAGGGTTTTATAGTGTTTACATAGAAAAGTCCTGTATTTATGGTACAATGCACTGCTTTGAACTGCAATGTGAAATCGGGACAGGGATTAAGTATATTTCTTTTCCCAAAACATACTAAATTTCGAAGAATTTGGATACTGAAACTGAAAAGAGACACTGAGATTTGTGACAAGCCACGAGGATCAGTGAGTGACACTTTATTCGAAATATTGAATCCAAGGGCAATAACTGCTTTATTGATTTCTTTATCAATTAAGTGATAGATTTTCTTTATTTTTCACAGACATTTTGTATATTTTTTTGAAGAAACAATTTCATGAAAATGTTATGAATACATGTACTATTATATCAAACTGGTTATGACGATATCAACACTTCGCGAAAGTTACGTCCCTTGTCCGCCATCTCCCGGATAAAAATCGTATTTCCCTACATTGGCCTTTGTAATTTTCCTCTCTGTAGCTTTGATATCTGTTATTTTTCCATCAATTGCAGTCAACTACAATATGCCCCAGATTGGGGCAACCCATTAACTTGTATGAAAACTTGGTAATTGGCTAAAATTCAAAGTAATAACATCTTACATTGATAAGGTAAAGAAGGAAAACTTGGTTTTTCACCGATTGACCTTTGGTTGACCCCGCAAAGGGACGTAACTCGCGGCGAAGTGTTGATACGTGTATAGTACATGTGATGATACTATACTGCTGATCAATATACGGCCTAGATAAACTTCAGTACTAATCTGAAAACGTTGAAAAATGAAATTCTGACAGAGGCTGTCATGATGTGGAACTCTTTTGTATTCAAGACCACAAAAATCAATAATTTTGACGTCACAGTCTGTTCCGGTTTTGATGAGATTCTAAGATCATCAAAGATGTGCATGTGGTAGATTTTACGAATAGATAGGTTGATGCCTTCCTGTCAATCAGTTAATTCCACGAATGCAAAGGGGGGATGTGAAAAAAGGTGTATTTTCCTCAAAATTCCTGACCCAACCAAGTCATCTGGAAAAAAAAAAAGAATATGTAAACTGTGGATCCATCATTTACGTAGTGACAAGTTGAGGTTCGAGACATTTGTATGAAGAAACGTGTACCGTCTGCCTGGTCTGCGACTCGACTGAACGTCTTCTTTTCTTAATTTCTTCTTGCGAAAGAACGGGCTCAAATCTATACGGCTCCAAATTTAACTGTTCGTGCCAGGGATTTGTCCTGTTTACAGTGCTGTCGATGAAATAGACCGGAACCGACGATATGACGTCATAAATTAAACTTCAATGGCTGCTCTCTTAGCGGCGCTTAATCTAAAATATATGATAAAGATTGATTTAATCGTTAAAAGCAGCAATGTGGTCTAGCTAGGGTTGTCTTTCCCTTTAAGGAAAATTTCAATTTTCTGACGTTGATATATGATTCTGTGTATGTCTGTCTCACAGTGTGATGACCTATATATTTTATTTGATAATTCATCAGTTTTAACTCTAATAAATTGAAAAAATACATGTACACATTTTAAACTTTTATCAGATAATAATGCGAGTATGGAGTTACCGTAACTGAGAAGCAGAAAGGAAAATCTTTCTATACTTTTAGGGGACTTATGATAAGTTGATCAGCATTGATACCTTAAACCCTTTGAACATGTTCTGTTATCTATAGTTCTTTTGAGTGCATTTCACTTTGCTTACCTGTTAAGAGGTCTGTTACGTAATTTTGCCTTGCAGGAGGCTCAATATCTACAAACGTAAAACATGGGTATATATATTAGATTTAGACTGTCAGTTTCATTGCTACATTTATTTCGTATCCAGACTGATGAATGAGACCAGTGCACGCCAGTGACATCTGATACTAGTAAGTTACGCACAGTCTCCAACTAATAGTCGAGATTGTTCTCCTTTCATTCCATTGGCGGTAACCCACGGTCTGTGTCGCAATAAGATGTGAGGGGCGGATCTCAAAAACATGAGATGCTACTATCACCATTTTTTCAATGTGGTGGTAGTCGATTACTAGGACACCACCCTCAAAATTTCAGTCTCCGTAGTCTTTGATGTTTTCGAACCTGATATTTATTCAATATCTTTATCACATATTAAGAATAGACCCCGGACTTTCAAAAAACTCAGAAACTAGCGATGGTTTTCTCACAGTTTGATAACAGATGCAGATTTACATTTGTACCAGTTTTTGTCTGAATTTTAAACGAGTAAAATAATTTGTTATTTTTGAATGGTAAACTGTGAACTGTAGTCCAACTTTTTAATGCTAGTAAATTAGTTAATTTCCCCTCACTCTCAGTTATTTCAAACGGGTATCATATACAATTGTGTATTTGCGCATTTTGTCCGTTGGTCTGTCTGTTGATAACACTTTGGTTTAAAAGTGAAATTTTCAAATTCCACTGAAACTTTAGAAATCGTGAATGAAACTTAGAGTCTCTATCTATATATATATATATGATGATTCCTATCATATTTTCTAAATTAATATGTTGAAGATCAAGGTCACCAGGTCACATTTGTAAGCAATGAAACAATCTCTATGGCTTTTGTGATCACATGCAGTGACCCATCACCAGTTTGAAGATAATTACTTGGTTAGCAATGAAACATTGCAGGAACAGGTTTCGAAAATTAAAATGTTTCCGCTTCTTTAAAATAAATCCCACATTATGTTTAGGATAGAAATTCACTGAATTCATATGAATACATAAATGAATAGTGCTGGTCATCCCATCTCTCTCCCACCCCCCCCCCTTTTTTCTTTCAATCCGCGCCCGGTGTTGAACAGGATGTTACTATACACAACAGAACACACTGCGACATTGACTTAAAAGTGGCCCAAACATTCTTTAAATATCGCATAGTAGTAACTTTAGAATATGATTGATGTATGAAGTTTCCAAAATTGAGGATGACACGGTTTTATAACTTTCTCGTACAGGTAAGGTTGCACATCCGTTCATATACAGGATACAAATATGTGCTAGTGCATACTACATATACAAATATCTAAATCAATGTTTTGTCTATTATATGAATGCTTGTGCTTTTATCTATATTACAGTTTACGAAATATATACTATGTATATAAATATAAATTACGTTGTCTGTTTGAAAACAGGCGCACCTGATCAACACGCTTGGGTGACATAGCACAGTCTGGTCTTGTAAATAATTCTTGTAGTTCTAGCTGTTCTATTTGCAGAAATTGGGGACAGATCCCGCAAAATAATGAGTTAATATGAAACTTTGCAAGGTTGCATTGGAAGAGGAATTCATTTCTACAATTCTATTTCGGTTTCTTGTCAATCATCACTATGACAAACTGTGATGAGTTTCCCGTATCAACAAAGTATTTTAGGTTGGATGACTTAAATGTGAGAATGTAGGATGTTACAAAAGTTGAAACACGCACTGTAAGCCTTGCATGACTATGCTGCTTGTCTATGGTTTGATTTATTGGCGATTTATAAGCGGTAGTCAACGTCACAATACATAAACTTCCGGTTACAAGAACCCCCCCCCCCCACACACAAAAAAACAAAACAAAGTAAAAACAAAACAAGAACGTGTTATAGCCCAGTTCAGATGTTGTTAACTCGAGAATAGGATACATCTATACATGTACAATTTAATGCAACTGCAGAGCATATTCGTAAGGGTGTCATATCCGTGCATAGGATGTCCTGTTAGATTCACAAATTGTTGTATTCAAGTTAGGATATAAAACATTACTATGTGTTTCATTAGAATGTCTTTCATTATTTGTTCGTTTCCTCAATAATCACTCTTTTTGTTGTTATTGTAATACATATTGTGTATGTCATTTTATAAGGTTAAAAGGACTCCATTGGAAATAAGCCAGGTGGCTTTCATGGCATAAGCATATATACATTATATCCACCATATCTTGATATCAAATAGCTTAAAGAGTTTCCTTTGTACCTTATGTATTTTACAAGATTTCTGGTTTTAAATGCATGTCTCTCTGTGATATTTTCTTGTATATAAGCCTATTCCTAAATAATTAAACTTTTTTTTTTTAAATCAAGAGTTTTGTCAAAATAACTTGCGTTACAGTGCTGTACTTGTGTCACATACTGGCGTTACAGTGCTGTACTTCTGTCACATACTGGCGTTACAGTGCTGTACTTCTGTCACATACTGGCGTTACAGTGCTGTACTTCTGTCACATACTTGCGTTACAGTGCTGTACTTCTGTCACATACTTGCGTTACAGTGCTGTACTTCTGTCACATACTTGCGTTACAGTGCTGTACTTCTGTCACATACTTGCGTTACAGTGCTGTACGTCTGTCACATACTTGCGTTACAGTGCTGTACTTCTGTCACATACTGGCTTGCAAACAATTATCTTGTACTAGTTTAATCTTGGTAAATTTCATCCGTAACGCCTTTGTATATAATGATAGATCACCTAGTCAAGGTGGACAATGCGAACTTTGACACCTTAAAGATATCTAATGAACCGTATATATCTAAACTGTACAAAACTCTGTTTTACAAGAATATCTTTTAAAATGTAAGTTGATATAAAGTTGAGCGCGTGTATACTGAAACTGATTATATTTTATCAAAATTTCGCATGTAGTATACATTCTTAGAAAACAACACATGTACATATATCCCCTATCATGCAGTCCCCAACCTCCAATTGCTAAGCAAAGGTTTATAGGGGCCTTAATTCTTATTAAAACAGAAAATAACGATATCACATTATATTACTTTATCCATTCAAAATTAGTACATGCATGCGTATATATTGTCCGACGCCGTGTTGCCTTATGTCACCACGGTGGCAAATCACGTGACTTTGGCATGATCTGGAAAAAATGACGGAAAGTCAACATAAGGGAAATTCATACGAATAAGTAACACCTTTATCAATAAAGAATTGTCACATAACTTGTATCAACATTTGAAGGGTTTTCTCAGGAACAAAACTACATGTATACTAAAATGGCAGTTCTACGTGCGATAGAAGCAGAGAACATTGATACAGATTTTTGGCGGTCGGAAAGTTTTTGACTGAAAACATGCGGAAATGGCTATCATTACAAAATGATAGCCATTTCATCATGAATGCAAAGCAGATGTGAACTATGTGCGTACGCATCTTCATATAGTACCATTCTCTACCCAGAGTTTCGTACGCTACGGCTTTTTAAAGAAATCTTGTAAAAGTTTCTAATACCCAACATTTATGTTTTAGACCAAACATTTAGTCATTTTATGAAATGCTTTTGGTGCAATTAAATTGATGCTTACTGTAAATTGTTTAAAATCGCCGTTTTCTGATCCTAAATTTGGAACTACTTCGTAATATGCCTTTGAATGAAGGACATTCACGTATTGGAGATTTAAATGTAAATATGGAATCAAAAGTAAGAAAGGCTGTAAAAATACGATGAAACTTGTAGAATAAGAGACAAACAGTTAAATGGTAAAAATAAGTTTAACAAAGTGCCAGTGGGCTATGAAAAGAGCCTGATGTATCGCATGTTATTAAAAGTTTTAAAGAGAAAGGAAACGATAATGACTGTTTAATGTTTATATCATGTGATTATATTGTCACGTAATTCCAAGTGTTGACAGAGGTGTAAATGAAGCTTGTGACCTTCATAATGTATGTCTGGAAATTTACTTTCATTTTCGGCCGGTTCCAGCAATTAATGATTACTTAGGTGACACTGCTGTTCGCTTCAGATAAGTTAGTTGACTATTAAACCAACTCTGTATCACTATTAATGCTGCATTACTTACCATCTAAGTATGCAAATGCCATGTAAAATAAATTATCACTAAATTTTCCTTTCAAATGAAGACTTCCATGGCTCAATATTTTATCTCCCGAAATTGAAGAGTTCCTACAGTTTGTTTTGTACAAGTAGGTATGTGTAGATAATATGTATCTGCAATTTGATAAAACAGACTACAGGAACAATTTCAGGAGATAAAATATTATGCCATGGAAGTCTTGTGTACAAAAATGAATTTTGTCATGACAAAAATGATTTTTGTCTCCTGAAAGATAATTTCATGTAACAAAATTTATTTTGTTTTTTACGTAATTAAAATTATCCTTTTATGATAACATAGTTTTGTAAGACAAAAGTGATTTTGTTGTGACAGAATTCGATTTCGTCTAACAAAATTTAATTTTGTCTCACAAAGCTGACTTTGTCGGAATATTTCTCAATTTTTGTATGCAAAAAAAAAAAAAAAAAAAAAAAAAAAAAAAATATATATATATATATATACAATTTTTGTATGCAAACTAGTTTTCAGATTCTAAATAAAACTAATTTGCATACAAAATTCACTTGTGATACAAAATAAAATTTTGTCTACAAAATTGAACTTTGTCATGACAAAAGTGACTTTTGTCCACCGAAAGATAATTTTGTATCACAAAATTCATTTTTGTAATTTGTTATCAATTTTGTTAGCTTTAACTCATTTTTGTTGAACAAAAGTCCACACAAAATTGGATTTTGAGTACAATATCACAAGAGTTCCATTTGGAGCCCCGTAGAAAATTGGACACGTCTCATTATATATAACCTAAATACATTATATATTTATATATTCTGTAAGTTATATAAGAAATAAGCTTTAATGACTTAATCTTTCTATTATAGTGATAGAAAGTTAGTTTGTAAATTTCCAGACATGAATCATGAAGGACTGCTCCGAGATTCGGTGAAGGCGCCAGTCCAAATATTCAGCTAATCTGAATCTCAACCGAGATTACCTCAAGTATTCTTGTGGGTAACCTAAAAATTTATACCATTAAAAATAATATTTGTAAAAATATTGAAAATATGCCAGAAACAGACTTTTTGAAGAATTATTCAGATTTATGAGGGTTAATTCATAAGTTGCTCTTTCAGCAAGGAAAGGAAGACCCCAACCTCCCCCCACCCCCGGGTTAGCTAAACGTTTTATCATTTTGTCATGATCAAAGATGAATTCAATCTCTACCCAGAGTTATCGTTCCTTACACTCACTTGTAACACCTCTGTAAACGTCTCAAGGGTTTTACAAGATTTTTGTAAAATGGCACGTATGCTCAAATAAATTATGGTTTTGACTTCAGTTACAAAAATATACGTAAATAAATAAATATTGAGCAGATGTCAAGTCTTTTTGTGACACAATAAGCATTGATTTGGGTTGAAACGTGGACATTGGGTAGTTCTATTGCACCAGGCCTATTCATAGGTACATGAAGAATATATAGTAATGGAAAACAATCTACAAATAGTTGCTTGTCCTACATTTTCCAGATATTTTATAAAATAGTTCTTAGTTTTATTAGCCGTAAAGAAGTTGATTTACATGTGGAATAACATTGCTTATTTTGAGACGTTAACAGAGGTGTAAGTGAGAGCAAGGAACGACAACTCTGGGTAGAGATTGCGATGAATTACAAGAATAATAATATTTAGATATTGGTAAAATCTATGGAACTTTTTTTTTTTCTTTGATAGTTTTAACAATTGATATTATATAATATGACATCATTTTGATTTCATACTACAATTCGTGCATTTTCCCCTCATAAACAACCACAAGTTGTATATGAAAAAATATGAAGTCACCCACCTTTCACAACATCCGTTCTATGTCAACTGTCAATATGTTGTTGTACGGATCGAGTTCATCAAATTACATTTCGTACATACATTCAACGTAGGTTAAATATTATCATGTATAATTTTGAAAGATGTCTTTTGAAAAATAATAATAAAAAAAAAGTTTTAGAGGAATTTCACAAACTTTTGGATCAGTCCTCGTAGTGGGTGGCATTTGATAACAGCGAGTTACATTTTAATTTGATATTTATAGCGGCGAAGATCTGTCATATGATGTAAACTCACGGTTTTCCCCTGTCCACGTATATGTATACATGTCCTTTGGATAAACACCCGATTTGATGACACTGAACGCTAACGATAGCGAGACCTTAATGTGGCAGTTCAGACCCACGTTTTGAATTACCTGTCTGAAGAAAAAAAAATCCAACAACCTAATTTTTCCAAGTGACCTTTATAACATTCGAAAATTTAAGTACCGGTAAAGATAAATGTTTTGAACATTATATCTTGGTCAGAGAACTATTTATGGAAACCTTTTAGAGACCCTTTGAATGATCAAGATTTAATTCATGGATGTTTTATGATTTTTTTTTCAGGATTCGGACACAGAATCAAGTGCCAATAATTATATCGACTCATCTACCACAGAGGTACGGTACAGGCATTAGGCTGTGCTATGATTAATGCTATATAATATATGCAATGGGAATCAAAATACAGTATCAAATGAAATACATGTATGTCACAAGCCGAAATTATCTGATTAGATACAGTTCGATATAATATTAATTTAATGTTCTTTTGTAAAACATTTGAATTTGACTTTTAGTCAAACGAGGAACTGGTAATATAACTTCTGTTTGTTTCATTTAGTTATTTGATGGTTCCAGACGAAAAAAGCGGTCAAGATCAATCGTCATAGCTGTCCTCGTAAGTTTGAGAGAGAGAGAGAGAGAGAGAGAGAGAGAGAGAGAGAGAGTTCTCACCCACTTCAAGTCTTATAGGATGTATCTCTATGCTTGTCTTGAATTGTCATTTTCAAGTTCGATCTAGGTATGGTTTAATTTTTCATCAGTTTTCTATATTTTCCTTTTAAACATGTTACCTATAGGTAGAGCTCCGCTCTTAACATATTACCTATATATAGGGAGAGCTCAGATTTTCGAGCTTCGCCCTCTAGGTAAACTTTTCTTTAACATCTGTTTTACTGGAGCGCCTATCCGAATTTAGGCAATCGTTCGTTTTTTTGGGGGGTTGTTTTTTTTTCTATTTCATTCCATTCATTCACTATTTCATTTCATTCCTTGTTGAGTGACGTAAAAAACCCAAACATGTTTGATTCCTGTCCCTCATTGATCACTCGTTTGGAATGATCAATATATGAGTGGCAGGAACAGGAACAAAGCTATAAGGTTATTTATAAAAGGTGACATGTCATTGGCTGAATATATAAGGACACATGTCATTGGCTGATTCCACTGGCATCACCCAATCGCTAGTTGTATTTGGCGCGTCCGCGCGTAAATCGTGGTCAATGTTTTCCAGTAGAATTTACAGTGATAATAACCACTCAAATGAGCTTGATTTTCTTTCTTTTTTTTTTTTTTTATAGCTTTATCGCTTGTTTTTTTTTTAATACGGAAATAGCTTACGCAAATATCGGGCTCAATCAAAGCTTTTTTTTTTCAAAGACAACATTAAGGGGACTGATTCACGATTTCCCCCAAAATTTTGTTTTTCACTTTTAATGATCAAAATCTATTGTATTTAAAAGATTTCACATAAAAATCAAGGTTATACATCATTACAGAAGCTCATTTTAGAGAGTCTATTATTTGTTTTGTAAACAAAAATTGCGGTATGTTATGTTTACGAAATTTTCAAAAGAAATGGATATCGATCTAAGTTTATTATATCTTTCACATTTCAAGCATTTTTCGGGTAAAATGTGTCATCTAAAAGTTAAAATTTGTAACTTTGCAAAATTAGGATGCTTTATATTACAAAATTAACATTTCACTGGTTTGTTTGTATACATGAAAAGACTCGAGTCTTTGTTTACATAACACAGATTTAAGGCTAAAATATTGCTTTTATTCTTACGTTCAGAAGTTCAAAATTTTGGCTGTCATCATTTAATCAGTTATATTTTTAATGTTTGACATCAAATATGAAAAATATTTTTTTTTTCAAAAATCGTGAACCAGTCCCTTTAAACTGTTTAGATTTATATGAGAATTCACAATTTTGGTGCGAGGATACAACACACAATGGTTTCCACTTTTATGACAAATAATTATTTACTTATTAGATAAATAAGAGTCCCTCCCCAATGTCTAATTAATATTAATCAGCCGTCAGATTTTTATCAATTGTTATGTACATATTTCATACTCAAATTGTTAATAGATTTTTCTATATATTTACCTTAACTCTCACCTGGGTCCATTTGAAGCCAGATCCCCCGCCCCCTTTCGATCCTTCAACAAAATTTCTCCAAATGTCATATTAAGGTTGATCGATCCTCATGTGATGTCATAGGTTTTTGTAAAAATCTTAATAATTTAAATTTTGCGCATGATAGAAATATATCTTTCTGAGGAATTTTATTCACTGGATATAATAACAAATCTGGTAAACTATTGATAGTGAAATAGTTTATATTTTCCATAGATAATCAATTATTTATGATTTTAAAAATGTTGTCAAGGGCAATAACTCCTATGCTGGAATTTCCTCTACTGGATGTCTAATATACATTGGTTTCCCTAATATCCACAGTTAATCTATACATATTTATGAATTAGCAGGTTTTTTTTTAAACTGATAATATTTAAATTTTGTCATTTCAACAAGTTTTTATCTATTTTTATTATTCTGTTTAACGAAAATGTGTGATTTTCTGATGATGATGTATACCTCAATTTTTGTATGCCTGACAACTTTAAAAAGATGGCAACATATACATTTTCTTTTGTTATTAATTAAATTAAACTATATTGAGTGGAAACTAATCAATTGTTTCCACTTTTAACCATTAATATTGATAAGTCACATGAGGATGGAGCTACCTTAAACCGATCATATAAAACTCTAACTGGTACTTGATATATACGGAAGGGAGTGATAAAATTTCAGATGAACTAGACAGTATAACTATTTTCACTCTGTATGGGAATGAATTTAAATTATGCACTGACGTTTGTAATTAGTTCTTTAGAATAAATCTATGTTACCACCTCAAAAATAATCATAGAAACATAAAAAGTACATTTAACGCTTACCTATTTTTAAATGTAGTACGGCCGAAACCCGAAAGTCCCGGATAGCGATTTTTTTCAAGATTTCTCTCTTAATGCTGCATGTAATAACACACAATTTGCAGAGGTTACTGTTTGTAACCTAGATGCATAATAAACACAAACTTTTTTCCTGAAAATTCTTCTACAAAAGTACCAAACCAGAGTTCTCATCTGCCAAAAAGCGGTAAATCTAGTACGTTTTTATAAATGTTGGAACGCAAACGCGGTCGAAGACACCGACCGATTTCCACAGCCCAGGGGCGGATCCAGGAATTGCGGTTACGGGGCGCCACTTTATGCGGCAGTGGGTCCAGGGCGAAGCCCTGGTGGAGGTCCAGGGGGCGAAGTCCAAGGAAGCTCCTGGATTTTACAGATTTTATGGGGCTTGAAATATTTCTCCTATTTAGTCATTTGTTCTATTTTCTATGATTTTGATAAGGTGAAATTAATAAAATGACCCAAAGTTTAAGGGTTTTTTGAAAAAAAATATTAAGTTCTCCCAATAAAGTAATTCAAGAAATCAAAATATTTTTGTCATTTATTTCTCCGGGAGTGGATGAAATTATTGTTTCTTTTATCGTTTAGTACATTTTCCGAAACAAGATACCGCGATTTACCTTAAATTTGAAAATTTATGGGGGGGGGGGGGCGACACTGCAGCCCCTTTGTAAATATACTGGGTTTTGAGTAATCCAATTCATGCAAAAATATTGATCAAGACTACTTTTTATGTTTCTATGATTATTTCTACAACATAGAATAATAAAAACCGCTGTATTTTGTGATCATGATATTGTTTTAATCGGAACAAGTAGGTCCCCTTAGTTTGGTAAATTCGTACCTAAACATTCAGCGTACGCGTACATGTAAAACGATAGTTGAGGATGTCTGTCGGTAACTAATAATGATTATAAAATTAATCATTGATTCCGTTGCCCAGCTTTGGCCATGCGAAGGTTCCCCATTCATCCAAGAGTCATGTAATTTTGAATAAAAATCTAAACTCCAAAAGTAAAGAAACTATACTCCCTAAGGTAAATAATGTAACACTGAAAGTGTGCTTTTACAATATTTTGTCATTTTGATTAAGAAAGAAAAAGGAATTCTGATAATTATAAATACAGTCTTTAATCGTCTTGATGATGAAATGATAATGCTAAGATTTGTCGTTTCTCTTCGATAAATTACATACAAGTTACATATTACTACTTTGAATTACACTTCGTATGCATTAGTAGCGTACACTGCATCTGGTCTGTGCATCAAAATGATAATTGAATTATAAAATTATTCATTTGATTCAATAACGAATATGCTTGAAACAACAACCGAAGTTTAAAAAGGAGCACACTAATGCATAGTGTATATCAAAGTGGATTGAAATATTGCAAAAGAATGTATGTACTACACATGTATAATTACAAATAATAGGTAGGGTGATACAATAAAATGCGCATATAAATGATGCAAGTCCGATTTATCTAAGTTACCTTAGATATTTCGGTAAATCGCATGATCAGCGACCGTGTTCAGGTTTCAGCATTTATAAAACGTACATAACTTGTTCAGTACTTTCTTTATGGAATTCCCAGAAAAAGTTATATGATTCTTGTTTAATAGGTCACGAACAGTTATCACAAGAGTTTTTATGTCATTCTATCTACTATTAAGAGAGAAATCATGCAAAAATCGTTATCCTGGACTTTCGGCTTTCGGTCATACTACATTTATCGATTGCCTTAAAAAAATAATTGGGACGCGCGGGTCGAATGCAACTAGTCATCCAATCAGAGACATCGAAACGTATGACGATATTTAGCTCGAAAATGAAACTGTAGCGGCAAGATGTCAGCCAATGGTCAATTCAAGATCGTTACTCACGGTTTCTGTTAACGATATCGGCCAAAATGTGAAACTTCAAAGTCATCGATCAAAAAAGTGAATCTCACTTTATCTGTCAATGAATGAATGATATTAATGAACGATTTTGTGGCCGTTGTGATAATGAAATGTGACTGATGGTGAGGATCACGTTGAAAGCCACAACAGCACTGTGTAATCTCAGCTGAGATTCAGCTCGGCTGGATAGTTACCAGGTTAATCCAAATATAGTCCAGATATGATTCCATTGACACAACTTGAAATAGATTTTTCAATTCTCAGTGTTTGTTATTGAAAGTTATTAGTACACGTACAAGACAGATCGAACAAGGTTTATGACAAAGAAAAGAATTCTAAAAAAAAAAATAAAATAAATAAGAGACTTTTCAACATCTTCCATTCCGCACATTGAATTAAATACTAGGATTTTTGACATCATAGTCTATAGGATAGCTGCTTCTTCAATAAGACTGGAACACATGCAGATATATCTCTTGTGATTATCCAGAAAAGGAATCTAAACAGTGCTGAAGTTGATATTAAAAAGATAATGTGGTTCCTCATCAAAGATATCTACGTCAGGTCTTCGAGCAATCTGTTGGAATTGACCTGGGCACAAATTGTGCTCCTTTAATTATTAGCTGACCTGTTTTTTATATTCTTACGAGGCAGAATTCATTCAAAGGGTTCTACATTGGAAGAAAAAAATCTCTTGCTTTGGCCTTCAACTCAACATTTAAATATATTAATGACTTTTAATCTATTGATATGCTTATTTTTACCTCACAATTTGATATATCATGGTGAACTTTGAATAAGACACACCATGGACTGGATATTTTAATGAACATAGATCACCATATACAATGTCACACTCGAGGAGTTGTCACTGTGGATCACGAGGGCTTCGCTCTGAAACGGAGCAAACACAGTATCACTGAGTATGAGATCGGTTTTCTCCTGAATTACACCATACTTCTTCAAAAATCATATTGCATAGAGTGTCGTAGATATATCTTGATCAATCAAATTTGTCTCTGAAGTTCAAAAACCTGCATTTACCTCAAACACTTCGTTCACATTTCACAAGTATGTCTATACAACCGTGAAATTTATGATTTGAACTCGTACATTTTTCTCGGTCATTTCATCTCTTTGCCTACCTGAATTATTTGATAGAGAGTATGTATGTCCCGATACCATGATTGTTGATGATTAGATCACCCTTGTTCTCACATTTCACATGTGCATATGGTGTTTGCGTCTCTCAACTGATTCAATACACATGATTTTACCCTATTTGATAAATGATTGCATGTATGTCTGTGTAGCTCTACTTCTAGAAAGCATGCCAATCTAATTAAAATCAGACTTCTAAGATCCGCGCCATATACTCTGCGTAAGTAGATCTAACATAACTCGATTAGGGGTCATGTTCAGATGAACTTTATGTCAGCCAATCAGCGTGTCGGCTTTGAAATCGTCGGTGTTCACAATTCAAGGAAAGTGGTTGCGATTGTTTTGAAATAAAACATATCGCAGCTAGATGTGACGTCACAATGCACCATTTACGTCAACTGGCGTTATATTCCTCGCGTTATTTAAAGTAGGGGTCTAGTAGCGTGACGTCATATCCGGATTGAACTCCTGTACTGGTTCACGTACTATTATTATCAAACGTATTTTTACATTTACCTGGATGTTTTTTAATTTTAAATTAGTGAAATGAATACAATAACACTATATCACTTATATTTGAGTAGACTATGGCTCCAATCTTCTTTCCATTTTTTGTCATCTAATTCGCACATAAAACCAGAGGTATATATTTATTTAATTGATATACAGGGGTATTACATGTTAAAATTATCTGTAAATTAAAAAAAAAATTCATGATATGCAATAATGCACTTGTGGAATTAAATAAAACAATTCTGCACTTGTTATATATTTGTTATCCTCTATTATGTGAAAATCATGTGCATCTTCAAAATGGCTATTTTGGCCAAAAATGTAAATATAAATTGAGATGCTGTGAAAATATTATGCTGAGAAAGGGCAGATTTTTTAAATGTATTTTAACAAGCATTCATATGTGAACATAATATGTGAGTTTGAATGAAAAATCACAAGTCAAATTTTCAAAATATTCATATTAGTGGTGTTGCAGTGCCGTATTTTTTACTGCTGAGGGCCTGTATTGAGTTCAGTTTTGTACCACCATTATTAAAAAACATGAAACTATGTTAAAATTTCACTTTTAATTATTTAGTTAGACATATTTATTTCATATTTGAGGAAAAAAATTGCAGCATCATACCTCAAATAAAATTTTATGGACATATTTTAGGACTTCTTCAATGAATTCTGATATTGCCGTTTGACAAATGGGGGTACACGTATTAAAAATACCATAATTTACTCATTATACTGATAACCCCCCATTTATTTGTTTTTATCATACCCTCAAATGAACAATCCAAGTATTTAAACTCAAATTTTTGAGAAATCACAAGTAGGTCCAGGACTAGGGACCTACCTTAAGTAAAACTATTCAAATCATACCCATCCCTATTCATACATAAATCGGAATTCACAATTAATTTTATTTGGGTGTATTTCATATCGTACGTTTTGTTGTTTGTATGAACGGAATAGATTAGGCATTATTGCGAAAGTTTAAAATTCATTATGCGAGAATATACAATTTTACAGTGTGTAATAAACTTCGTTGGAGAGAAATTACAGCACTTTGTTTACGAATTGCCAGGAACCGCCTAAATAGCCATCATTGTCTGTATGGCACAATCTGACTGGCTGATAGTTCTCATGAATATTCCAAGCGAAAGGTCATGCAGACTTGAACCCCTATGGGGTTATGTCAGATCCTATTATAGCGATTGTGAGCTTATCGTAGGATCTGATTTTAATTAGATTGAAAGCATGCAAAACACCATTTTGAAAATTTCCGATAATTGAATTTTGAGCCTGAACTATTAGATTTTTTTTCAATTTGAGAAACAATGTGTTCTTAAATTAAGGACGGGAATTTATCCAGAAATTTAGGGTCAGTCGGGTAAACCGGAGACACACCCTATTATTTGTTTGGCCTTAGGTTGAATGCTATCTGACATGTTTCATACCAATTGTTAGGACATTCTTTGCATGTACTTATGTTAACTATGGATTAAGAGATAGCTACTAGGGCTCACTGCAGATGGACAGGTCAATAGGGGATGCTTATTCCTCCTAGACACCAAATCCCACCTCTGATGTGTCCAGGGGTGCCTGTTTGCCCTACTCTTAATTTTGTATTTCTATAGGAATTATGAGCTTGACCACTGTTCGTTATCTTCACTTTTTAGCTCACCTGAGCTGAAAGCTCAAGTGAGCTTTTCTGATCACCTGTTGTCCGTCATCTGTCTGTCCGTCTGTAAACTTTTTTCCAGAACCACTGGGCCAATTATAACCAAACTTGGGTGAATGGCTTTCAAGTTTGCTCAAATGAAGGGTCATGCCTCTTTCAAAGGGGAGATAATCACAAAAATGCAAAAATAGGGTGGGGTCATTTAAAAATCTTCTCAAGAACCACTAGACCTGAAGAGCTGTAATTTACATGAAAGCTTCCTGACATAGTGCTGATTCAAGTTTGTTAAAATCATAGCCACCGGGGGTAAGAAGAAGATTTTTAAAGATTTTCCCTATATGTTTGTATGTAAAACTTTGATCCCCTATTGTCGAGGCGACAATAGGGGATTGAAGTTTTACATACACATATATAGGGAAAATCTTTAAAAATATCATTCTCAAAAACTACTGGGCCAGGAAAGTGGAAATGTACATGAAAGCTTTCTGACATAGTTCAGATTGAAGTTTGTAAAAATCATGTTCCCTGGGGTTAAGATGGGGCTACAGAAGGGGATCAAAATTTTACATACAAATATACCTGTGTAGGGAAAATCATTAAAACTCTTCATCTGAAAAATCACTGGCCAGAAAAGTTTACATTTACATGAAAGCTTCATGACAAAGTGCAGATTCAATTTTGTAAAAATCATGGCCCCCGAGAGTATGTTGGGCCACAATAGGGATCAAAGTTTTACATGCAGGAAAAATCTTTAAATATGAGCCAAGGTGTCTCAGGTGAGCGATGTGGCCCATGGACCTCTTGTTTATTTAAACATTAAAGAGTTCTAGACATCATGTGACAACAGAAATGTAGGATTTGTGAATGTTGAAGATGCAATGTAGAAGCAAAAATGTCATTCGATCTTTATATGTTTCGTTGTACTGAAGGGCTAGTGTCTAAGGTTCCTAATATAGCAATAGAATCGAGACTGAGGATATGAAAGAAGAGTTGTTCAATGCGATGATAGAGAACTTTGTTTTGAATACACATACTAAGATTGAAGGAAATGCAAAAAGAGATACAGTGAAATTTCAAGGGGACCGCATGCAGAATATTGCGCAAACAACTTGACTTGGGACCTAGGGAACATGTATTCTATACATTGATATTCACAGAATGCTGGCTTGTGATACATTTATGTAGTAACTGTAAAGAAGCTTGTTTCCATTAAAATATGTTTCCTGACATGAATATCTGATTTGATATCATATAAATTGTTGGACATTTTATTTTTAGGTAATCATTGGATTAGCTGTTAGTCTTGGTGTTGGGTTAGGGGTCGGACTAAGAAAAAAAACCCCTGATAATTCCCAGGAACAGTCTGCCACAGCTGCACAACAAAATGGTACAACGAAAAACCCTGGTGGACCCACCACTTCAGCACCAGGGATCTCAACTGCAACCACACCATCCACTGGATCCACCACATCAATGTTTTCATCTACCACTCCACCAGAGAAGCCTACCACTACAGATACAGGGAAAGCCTGGATTGATGAACCATGCAAACCTCATGATTCCACACCAAACACATGCCCCTGGAGGTACAGTACCCGCAACGTTATTCTTGACATGATAAACGCTAGAGCACAATCCACGCACGATAGGATAGGATATACGCACGATACGATAGGATACACGCACGATAGGATAGGATACACGATAAAACTGATAAACGCAAAACACGATAAACGATCTTCACGATAGACCTGATAAACGCAAAACACGATAAACGATCTTCACGATAGACCTGATAAACGCAAAACACGATAAACGATCTTCACGACAAACGGAAAACCTGATATAAATGTTGTAAATTTGGAATCAATTTAGATAGAACGAAATTTTGATACCGACAACATTATTACTTTATGTTGGTAATAATACTGAAAGATTTCAATATTCATTATACACCTAAAACCTATAATTTCTTTAATACAAGGTCGTATTTTTAAAAAAATATATTTTTATTTCAATTTTTACGCCATCACAGCTAAAATCAGAAAACTAAACTGTATACGGTATTTAATTCATTATTTGATATTTATTTGAATTTTCCCAGCCAATGATTCTGAAATCATAATTGTCACCCAATGTTTAATATATAAATTATAGAGTGAATTAATTAAATGTAATATAATGTAGTGATATCATGCTTCTGTAGCTCTCTAATTCTAATGTCTATTATCTTGAATGTGAAATAAACCAAGGAATATTTTGTGTGTAGCGAGGAAGGGATTATTTTGCATAAGTTCACCGGTCATTCAACAATTACCGTATATACTCGCCTATAAGTCGGATTTTGGGAGTCAATTTTTGGTCCAAAACTGTATGTCCGACTTATAGGCGCGTCCTAAGAAGATTGGTATTTTTCTAGGCGGCGTGATGTAGTGGTTTCTTTTTAACAATTCCGACGATTATCCTGGACTACCACACAGATGATTATTGTTTACAAATATCTAGACATATTGTATTGTTTATGTATTTTAAAATGATGTATAAAGTACAAGTATTTACATATTTTTATCTTGTTTAAAATTATTTACATACCCGTAACTTTCAATTCAACTAATCTATTGTTTATCGGTAAAATTGAATTACGAACTCGATTTAATATTGAAATATTCATATGTATACCAGCTGAAATATATTTCATAAAAGATTGAATATTGTTAACAGATGATGTAGATCATCATTCTTGACTCTTAAAAACTCTATTGTTGATACAATGAATTATACCGGAACCCCACAATAACCACGAGGCGCGTGCCACTAAGTAAACACGGTGTCAGGTACTTGTAATTAGGAGACCATAATTGCGCAGGTAAACAAGGGATCATTGTCCATAATAGATCAAAGGTTGCGTTTAAACCCCAAACAGATATGGCTTGGATATTGAGCACCTCATAATTATTAATTTCTCAAAATATTTTTGGAAACATAGGTAAAAACACTAGAGCATTGACTTTAAATTGTCAACCGATTCTGACAAAAATTTGTACCGACTTATAAGCGGGTCAATGGCAAATTCCTAAAAAATAACCTTAAAAAATACAACCGACTTATAGGCGGACCGAATTATAGGCGAGTATATATGGTACAATTATTTTCATCATGACCGCTTTAAAAAAACTTCCACTGCATTACCCCAAATCTTCATACGTTATATAATTCTACACGATGAGTGATGATTGATATTCATAAGTACATGTAATTGAAACATATGTATTTGAATTGATATCTGAATAACAAAATTATTAAATAAACTATGAAAAAATAAATAAATAAAACACGGCTTTTCAAAATTCACAATATTGAAACGTTTAAAGAAATTTGTGTTTAGTATGTAAAAAAATACAAACAGTCGTCAAACCCGGTATAAATTTCCAGTATCTACCTATACGACTATAGGTACATGTACAAGTAAAAAAAACCCAACAACAACGATGATGGCAGAGTCGTGCCCAGTTGGGCAGACTTTTGGGAGATGCAACACCCTTGCACCCTTTTAAAACTTAATCTTATAAATGTGTAAAATACAATATCCCTGAGAATGTTTGCAGTCAAAACACGGGTGATACACAGACGAGCACAAGTTCAATGGTGGGTATATAAATAGAACACAGGTGAGAAAAAAATTGGAAGAAAACGAGCCTTTATTAAAATATATATGTAATAAACAACGTAATTTACTGATTTTTCCTTTTAAATCGGAACTTCCTATTTCTCTGTTAGTGTTAATTACAAATAATTGTTTCTAAACAAGCAAATGTTTATGAACTGTACATGAAGGAGCTTTCAGATTCGACTGTCCCCGGTTTGCTCGGCAAACCACTGCCTACTTTTCATATTACTTAGAATGAAATTGTGATAAATTTTCACCCTCTCTGGACAGACAAATAGCTCTTCTTCTGCCTTAAAATCGACAGCTTTATATTCTTCAAATATACTGTCTTTTCTCGATTCCTAAAAATAGCTTCTTTAACGAAAAGAATAAACCTTTTGAAAAGTATCGTACTTTTTCATTAGATTTGATATACAATCCCGATAGTTTCCGAAGCTACGCGATAAACGGAAAACCTGATGCACGCAAAACACGATACATGATAGACCTGATAAACGCAAAACACGATAGAAAACGGAAAACCTGATAACGCAAAACACGATAGGATATACGCACAATACGATAGGATACACGCACGATATGATAGGATACACGCATGATAGAACACGATAGAAATGTCAAAAATAACGTTGCGGGTACTGTATATGATAATGACACATTGTAATGTTAGATAATATTTACATTTCCAACTGTTTTCTTTGCTTTGCAATTATGTTTTCCATTGTTTAATTACCTCACATAGTGATTCATTAACAATATGTTGAATATGCTCTTGGTGATAGAGATGTTTTGTTGTTGTTTTCAGCACCTCTCCTGTGCTTCTGTTTGTGATAGAGATGTTTTTTTCCAGCACCTCTCCTGTGCATCTGTTTGTGATAGAGATGTTTTTTGTTTTCATCACCTCTCCTGTGCTTCTGTTTATGATAGAGATGTTTTTTGTTTTCAGCACCTCTCCTGTCTTTCTATGATAGAGATGTTTTTTTTTGTTTTCAGCACCTCTCCTGTGCTTCTGTTTATGATGGAGATGGTTTTTGTTCTCAGCACCTCTACTGTCTTTTTGTTTGTGATAGAGATGTTGTTTTTGTTTTCAGCACCTCTCTTGTCCTTCTGTTTGTGATAGAGATGTTTTTTGTTTTCAGCACCTCTCCTGTGCTTCTGTTTGTGATAGAGATGTTTTTTTGTTTTCAGCACCTCTCCTGTGCTTCTGTTTGTGATAGAGATGTTTTTTTGTTTTCAGCACCTCTCTTGTCTTTCTGTTTATGATAGAGATGTTGTTTTTGTTTTCAGCACCTCTCTTGTCCTTCTGTTTATGATAGAGATGTTGTTTTTGTTTTCAGCACCTCTCCTGTCTTTCTATGATAGAGATGTTTTTTTTTGTTTTCAGCACCTCTCTCATCTTTCTGTTTATGATAGAGATGTTTTTTTGTTGTTTTCAGCACCTCTCCTGTGCTTCTGTTTGTGATGGAGATGTTTTTTGTTTTCAGCACCTCTCCTGTGCTTCTGTCTATGATAGAGATGTTTTTTTGTTTTCAGCACCTCTCTTGTGCTTCTGTTTGTGATAGAGATGTTTTTTGTTTTCAGCACCTCTCCTGTTCTTCTGTTTGTGATAGAGATGATTTTTGTTTTCAGCACCTCTCTTGTCCTTCTGTTTATGATAGAGATGTTTTTTTTGTTATTTTCAGCACCTCTCTTGTCCTTCTGTTTATGATAGAGATGTTTTTTTTTTGTTTTTTTCAGCACCTCTCTTGTCCTTCTGTTTATGATAGAGATGTTTTTTGTTTTCAGCACCTCTCCTGTGCTTCTGTTTATGATAGAGATGTTTTTTTGTTTTCAGCACCTCTCCTGTCCTCCTGGTCTCACTTGATGGCTTTAGAGCAGATTACTTGACAAGGAACCTTACTCCCACATTAAAGAAACTAAGCCAGTGTGGAGTCCATACTCCTTATATGAGATCTGTGTATCCAACCCTGACATTTCCAAACCATTACAGCATTGTCACCGTATGTTCTTCATCACAGCATCACAATCTTCATTTATACCACCATGGGTAGCTCATTATGGTACAACACACACTTCGTGTCTGGGTTCTATTCCAGACTGCAACATTCTGGAGTTGTGAAAATAGGTTGTGACTGGGTTTTTTTTGTCAATCACTCGCTAGAAGAAGTGAAAGTTGTGAATCTCTCAAATGAGACCCCCAAAACCCACTGTCCTGTATGTTACTGAATACATTGTCTTGATCAAGTACCTTTCCTACTAAATTGCTTAGAGCTCTTGCCATAGGTGTGAATTTGTGGCACATACCCTAAAGCTGATGAGATCTGTAAATGTGAAAAATTCTTCAGTGGACATAAAACTTCAAGCAATTAATCAGTCAATCATCATAAATTTATTTTCAGTTCAATGGCTATGATTTTATTATGATTTAAATGCATAAGAATGCAGTTTTATGGAATATATTTATAAGTATGATTGTAGATATAGAATTGTTGTTTTTATAAGGGATTGCTTTATTGTTTGTATAAAGTTTGCATTTATTGATATTAAATTTCAGGGTCTATACCCTGAGTCTCATGGGATTGTTGACAACAACATGTATGATGAAAAAATCAATGACACCTTCCACATTTACACCGATGCCAAGAGCAATCCAGCATGGTGGGGCGGAGAACCTGTAAGTCAATAACTATTTTTATGCCGCTAAAAATTGACACTCTGGAGCCTATTGTTTTAGTGTGTGTGCTTGTCGATCTCTTAAGTCTGTCTTCCTATCAGAATTTTGTCTGCGAATAAATTTCAACCTTGGTAGAAATCATTTCATGACCTTAAATTTCAGTATAAAAGTTAAAGCTGTACGGTCCGAATTTCAATATTTTTTCCATCTCGTTAAAACGCTTTAAATCTTCGCACGTCAGGTCATACAGTCCCTTTATTGTCAGCGCAACTGACCTCTGAGACTGCTCAACAGAATTTCGTGAAACTTTGTAGTTAATAAGGAAATGCTGTGTAGATGTGCATATTCCCAGGAAATTCTGATTCAGTAATTTTTCTGGGAGTTATGTCCTTTTTTGAACTTAGAATTTCGAGCCCATCTTGTCAGCGCAGCTCCTCTGAGACCGCTCAACAGAATTTCGTGAAACTATTTACTTAATAAGGACACACTGTGTAGATGTGCATATTCCCTTAGAATTTCTAGCCCGTCTGTCCTATTCTTACAGTAATGCATAGCTTTACCATTCATTATGTGAGGCATTGTCAAGCAATGTTGGAGCGTGGGGTATGTGAGCTTGCTCACTTTTGCTTTCTTTCATTCTTAAATGTTTTTTATCTACCAGTACTCTGTAATACTTGTTGGCTTATACTTGTTTCATGCATAATATCTAGAGCCAGTTTCATGCGCTCACACTTCTTCGCATACATTATTGTACACATTCACAAAGGACTGACACTGTGAATGATTAATGATAGATTTGTGGAATGGTGAGTGAGAAAGTACCAGTTGCATAGAGAGAAGAGACATAGCAAGAAAGTTGATTCTGCAACAAATTTTTTTTCCAAAACTGTTTTTGCAAAAAAAACTTTAAAAGTTTTATTTTATTATGCTCTATAAAAATTCTAACAATCTTTTTTGAGACTTTGGATTTATAGATCTTTTTGTTGGGATTAGTTATGGATAACAGCACAAAAGCAAGGAAAAAAGAGTGCAGCATTCTTTTGGGTTGGATCTGATGTCAACATCAGTGGCCAGTATCCTGATATATGGAAACACTATGATGGGTAAATCACATCTGAAATTGATTTCTTTTTAGAATTTGTGGACATGCTTTCATCAGTACATCAGAAAGGTATTGAGATTTAGTACATGTAATTCTAAAACATCTTTTAGGAAGGTATCATATGAGGAAAGAGTGGACACTGTGCTGGACTGGCTAAGTATGAGTAACAGTGACCGACCAGACTTTGTCATGCTGTACTTTGATGAACCAGACCACACAGGTCATGATGTGGGGCCAGATGGACCAGAGGTGTGTATGGAATCTCTTGCATTTCTACCAGATTTCGTCCTAATGGTACTAGATAAATGCTATGAAATCCAGTTTACAAATTGGTTGTACGTTTAGTGGTATGGTGTTTCTATTGAAATATTGGGTAAATAGAACAGTGTTCATACTGAGTAGCCAGTTTTACAAAAATTTTGTGTCTAACATTGTAATTAGGCCCCACCATATGGTGGGTGTCCAATAGAAATCACTGTCTGTGTGCCCATCTGTCTGTCCATCAGCATTTTCTGTGGCACATGATAACTAAGTTTCCTTTGGAAGATGTTCATAAATTTTACACATGCTCTTTTGATTAGGCAGAGGAAGACCCCTTTCAATTTTCAGATTTATCGACTTTGTTGTTACAGTTATAGGACTTGGAATTTTTAATATTGATAAGATAATAGCATTTCCTATGACAGGTAATAACTTGAGATTACTTGTCAGATTTTCATAGAATGTAGAGGTAATGCTTGGATAAGGAAGAGGAAGACCCCTATCAATTTTCAGATTTATCGGTTTTGTCCTTATGGAGTTCTGGGATTTAGAACTTTTCATATTATTCATTGTGGGGCCCTTTTTGACTTGTCAGTTTCTAAAGTTTTATCTTGTTAAATGTTAAAATTCATGAATTGGGTTCTCTATATCTATTAACTTTCTGAATTAGAGTGATTGAAATCAGGAAAATGAATTAATAAGCTACATATATGAAGTCATTAATTGCCAACAATTTTTATTTGTTAAAAGTTATGATTAAACATTAAACAAAAATATAGAAATGATTTGTCAGTTTAATTGAATACAATACAGGTGAATGAAATGTTGGGAAAGATGGACAACATAATCTCCCGTCTTATGAATGGACTTTACAGAAAACAAATCCACAACTGTGTAAATCTGATCATTCTGGCAGACCATGGTAAGATTGAGATATCAGATTAGCAGATCATGGTAAGATTGAGATATCAGATTAGTAGATCATGGTAAGATTTGAGATATCAGATTAGCAGATCATGGTAAGATTGAGATATCAGATTAGCAGATCATGGTAAGATTGAGATATCAGATTAGTAGATCATGGTAAGATTGAGATATCAGATTAGTAGATCATGGTAAGATTTGAGATATCAGATTAGCAAATCATGGTAAGATTGAGATATCAGATTAGCAGATCATGGTAAGATTGAGATATCAAATTAGGAGATCATGGTAAGATTGAGATATCAGATTAGCAGATCATGGTAAGATTGAGATCAGATTAGCAGATCATGGTAAGATTGAGATATCAGATTAGCAGATCATGGTAAGATTGAGATATCAGATTAGCAGATCATGGTAAGATTGAGATCAGATTAGCAGATCATGGTAAGATTGAGATATCAGATTAGCAGATCATGATAAGATTGAGATCAGATTAGTAGATCATGGTAAGATTGAGATATCAGATTAGTAGATCATGGTAAGATTTGAGATATCAGATTAGCAGATCATGGTAAGATTGAGATATCAGATTAGCAGATCATGGTAAGATTGAGATCAGATTAGCAGATCATGGTAAGATTGAGATATCAGATTTAATAGCAGATCATGGTAAGATTGAGATATCAGATTAGCAGATCATGGTAAGATTGAGATATCAGATTAGCAGATCATGATAAGATTGAGATCAGATTAGCAGATCATGGTAAGGTTTTGAAAATATGCTTTATAATTACCTGTTTGACAAAAAAATGTCAGTTTATGGTCTTAGAAAAACTCTATCTGTTACAAACAATAAAAATGATGAATTGTGGAATGATTGGGAATATATTGCATGCATATTTTCATTGCTATGTTAATGCAGGTTGAGAAATATTTGCAAGGAATTTGCAATTATACATTTAAAATAAGATATTTTTGTAAACCTTTAATTGTATTGATAATTTGATATTAAGGAAGTTTTGTATCCTAGCTTACAAATTGGAAAAAATTCTATATTGAAAATTCAAGTGATTGACATATATGCAATGATGTTGTAAAATTTATTTGTCATTTCATTTAACTTTAACACAGGTATGGAGAAAACATCATGCAATCGTCGGGTATTTTTGAATACCTACATAGACACTAAAGAATATCTTGTATTTGATGGAACTATTGGCAGCTTACACACCGACTTCTATACGGAAAACAAGGTGGTGAAGAGAAAGAAGAACCGTAAGCTGCTGCTTGAAATCTTGTACCTGTCAACAACAATTTATTAAGTATAACAGTTCATTTCTCTGATGCATGTATAACATTTTTTTTTCAGCATTGTCTGTAGAAGATGTAATGGGAATGTTAAAGTGTAAAAGTGGACATCTACAAATGTTTTCAAAGTCTGACATCCCAGTCAGACACCATTACACCAACAACAAAAGGATAGGCGACATTGTCATGGATGTACAGGCCAAATGGATGGTGGCCAAGTATGGAGCCTGAGAAACATGAAATGACTAGCCTTATACTTTGATAAGATATAAAGTGCTCATTTGGTTAAGAAATATTAACTTCATTTTTGAAAATACTTGAGGATATAAATTGTGATGCTTCATGCCGGCGTACTTCATGAAGCATTATCGCGTTGCTGTTCCTGCCCTTGTGTATTTTCAACAATGAAATTCATTTCTTATATTTACATTTTACTTTCATTTCTGTTGGAATTCCCAGGCTTTAAAATAGATGTACCAAATCTATCAAGATTCATACGCATATTGTTTACAACTGTAATGCTTTCGTGAGGAAATGGTTATTATGATAAGATATTAAAGGCAAAAACATTATTGGAAATGTAAATAGATGTATTGATTCTCTAAATAAAATTTAGATTGTCATATTTTACAGGTCATTGATAATAGATATCATGAATACTATAATTACTACATGGTATGAACAGTTCTTGACTTAAGACTGACAAAATGACCATATTGCCCGAATTCAAAAGTAATTTCTGTTTTGCAGAGATAAACATACCTATTGCTTAGAGGGGAACCATGGATTTGATAACTTATACAAAAGCATGCAGGTCTGTATCATCTGATCTATAAATTTCTAAAGCCATTTCATTTCTTGATTTTTGAGATTAACAGTCAAACATGACACCTGCTACAGTGGTCACCTCTATCAGACGGTCACTTGTCTCGTGCGGTCATTTCATTCCCTCCAGACTAAAAATCCTTTATAACTATTAAGCAGCCACCTGTGTAACATGGTCAGTGGTCATCAAATTTCTTACCAAACTGCAATTTTTCTCTTTTCCTACATGTATGTGTATAGTGGTCATTTTGAATTGTCACATGACTTAATTACATCTGGCATTTCTCAAAATCACTGTCTCTATGTCAAGTCCAAACACAATACTCAAAATTACATGGCCTTGTACAGCTATCTGGGTGTTGCTGAAATTGTACAATTAAACAATTACCTACCCTGAGTGGAAATAATTATGTTTGATTAATGGCATGGATACACTACCACCACTTTGAGATATCAATAGTGAAAAAACTATGAAATAGGTTTTACAGGACCCAAGTTGTGCTTTAAGAGATCAGAAGTTTGAGAAATGAAGTTTATATAGAGAAAAAATTTGGGCCATAAATTTCACTCAAGAGAGGAAAAACTTTGAGAGGGCAAAGTTTGAGCCATTGAGAGTCACCTGCTACATGCAAATATTGAGCTGATTTGTGTTGTGTAGCTGTGATTTAAAGAGTTACAAATCAAGTGTTAGTTTTGTTTCAAATGATATTCACTTTTGATAGGGTTATGTACTTGATGTACCATTACCTGGATTTTAGATAAACAAAGAGAAATTTAGCAGATATTCAACTGATATTGTGAGTGTAATTGTGATGATTTACAAATTATACTTGAATTTTAAGTTTATTCCAATACTGACATTCTCTTCCAAGTTTCAAAACTTCTTTGGCTATGTACCTCGTTCCTGGGCTATCAGACTGGTGCATTTGTCTTGTATTGATGCATCTAATTTTTCAATTTTCAGGCTTTGTTTCTGGCACATGGTCCAGGATTCAAACAGAATTATACCTCTCAGCCATTTGAAAATATTGAGTTGTATAATCTGATGTCAGGTAATGATGTGTATGTGGGAATATTTATCTGTCTTCAAACCTCCTTGTCTCCTTTTCCTTTAGAATATGTGTATCTTCACATGCAGTATTTTGAAATAAAGGAGAAAAATTGTTTTTATGATAGTAAAATTGACATGTGCTGTAAAAGGTTACTTTGGAAGAGATATAATCTTTATAGATTTAATGGGGATCAGTCCAGCCCCTAACAATGGAACCCCTGGAGCTCTTCATGATATTATGCACAATCCTTCTACACTACAGACAACACCCATAGTCAGTTACAGGGATTGTCCTGTATCCTCAGTGAATACTGCCACCCCAAAGATCAGCTGTAGCTGTAATATGGTAATAACTTCAGATATTGAGTTGATCCATAAGAGATCTGTAAAATTACCCTTGGATAAATTAGTAAAGTGATTTTAGTATCTTTTGATTCAGAATGGCTTAGTATACCATAATTGAACAGAAATTGATAGAATAATTAGAGCTTTTCAACAAACTTAGTAATCCAAAGATTAATTACCATTCTCTTAAAGTTTCAAAGCTTTTAGAAGAACTTTACCATATTGTATCCTATTTGCTTTAATACTGTTTTGGCAGAGTTCCCCTGCAGTGTATCCCCAATCAGTAGACAGTAACAAGTCCCTGCCGCTGGGGGAGATAAAACAGACAAAGGATCTGGAGGCCTGCATCCTTCACAACACAGACTACTCCACAGGCTTCAGCCACATGTACAATATGCCAGTGTGGACATCTTATGTACTCAAAGACAGCCAGGTTAGTCAGGGACAACTGAAAGCTTGTCTGTATCTGTACAGACAAGCCAGTCAGGGACAACTGAAAGCTTGTCTGAATCTGTACAAACAGCTTAGTCAGGAACAACTGAAAGCTTGTCTATATCTGCACAGACAGGTCAATCAGGGACAAGTGAAAGCTTGTTTATATCTGTACAGACAAGTCAATCAGGGACAACTGAAAGCTTTTCTGTATCTGTATAGACAGGTCAATCAGGGGCAAGTGAAAGCTTGTCTATATCTCTACAGACAGGTCAATCAGGGACAAGTGAAAGCTTGTTTATATCTGTACAGACAGGTCAATCAGGGGCAACTGAAAGCTTGTCTGTACAGACAGGTCAATCAGGGACAAGTGAAAGCTTGTCTATATCTGTACAGACAGGCCAGGGACAGCTGTAAGCTTGTCTGTATCTGTACAAACTGGTTAGTCAGGGACAACTGAAAGTTTGTCTATATCTGTACAGACAGGTCAATCAGGGACAACCAAAAGCTTGTCTATATCTGTACAGACAGGTCAATCAGGGACAACTGAAAACTTGTCTGTATCTGTACAGACAGGTCAATCAGGGACAGCTGAAAGCTTGTCTATATCTGTACAGACAGGCCAGTCAGGGACAGCTGTAAGCTTGTCTGTATCTACATTCAGGTGAATCAGGGACAACCAAACGTTTGTCTATATATGTACAGGCAAGTCTATCTGGGACAACTAAAAGCTCGTCTATATCTGTACAGTCAGGTAAATTGGGGACAACCAAAAGTTTAGCTGCAATAATGTAGCCCTCTCTGATTTTTTTTTTTTTTTTTTTTGGGAGAGGGCTACAACTCCTTAGGATCTCCGTAATGGTGCAAATGCGGGAGTGATTCACTCCCGCAACATTTGCGCTCATTCTAAACATTTCCTGACTTTCTTTACGTAAATAAAATGATATTCTATGTTTCTTAGTCAATATATAAATTTACAACCTGCAACTTTAGATTTGTGAGGCTCTATTCTACCATTTTCAACAATTTCGATAAATTCCAATTTCTCGATTCATATTTGTGCGCCATGTTTGATGTACTGAAGTTTCAACTTCCGGTTGTCAAGTCATTTGCATATGCCATATAAGGTAGTATTTACATCAATGGACAAGTATGGAGGCGAAAGCTATTTCGTCGGTATTAAAAAGGTTTGAATTTAATATCAAGTTAAAAACCGAACAGCAGAGTGTAAATTCTTTCTGCAACAATATGATTTTCCTTTCTTTGTCGAAGTGGCTCGAGTAACTACATTTTCGCGCTGATTGTCAATGTTTAGGCTTTTCATTAGATCCACCTACGAGATCTCGCGATAACAAGCATGGCGGAGCAGATGAAGAATTTTGCATGCTGTACATTATATTTAATGAAAAACACCTTTATTAGACATGCCTGAGCACAAAGTTGGTACTCCTTTTGGTGTAAACAACATTTGGGACTAATACACAGAGTTTATTATCGGTTATTCATAAAATTATTTTGCACCATTACGGAGATCCTATGGAATTGTAGCCCTATCCCGAAAACGTCAGAATAAAAAAAAAATTGGATAGGGCTACATTATTGCAGCTACCAAAAGTTTGTCTATATCCTTACAGACAAGTCTATTAGGGACAACTGAAAGCTTATTGTTATACATGTACATGTTTGTATTTCAAGTAGATATACTAAATAATCCATATCAAATTATATTTTAGAATTAATACCCAAAATACTCTTCATTTTCAGAATATTAGTATGAAGGATAACTGCATAATCACGGATGGAAGAATTCCTGCAAATAACAGTTTTCCTTGCACCACTTATGAGAATGAAAATGTGACATACGCTTCTCTGTTTAATAGTGGATTTAAATCTGACAGCATGAATAACGAGTCAAGCTTCAGTTCTAACATTGCGCCTATGTTTCGAGGCTTTAAGTCTGGAATATGGACGTACTTGTGGAGAATAGTATCTGATTTTGCTCGACAGCGGGGGGATCTTGCTGTAACTCTAGGTCCAGCGTTTGATTATAATGAAGATGGACTGTATGAAGGAATAACACCCCAAACACAGTGAGTCATTTAAAGTATTGTTTGAAATGGAATATTACAGATTCATAGTTATTTTATAGTTTAATTATTATATTGTTAGAATACAGCCATATCAAATTTCACATTTATATATCACACAATTTATTATACAGCATCTCCCTCTTAGGAGAAATGAAGAAAAAGAAGAGACTAGCTCTTGCAGGGTTTGACACTAAGGCACGTCCGACCGACCGAGTCTACTAAATGATAGGTCCGGTCGGGCAAAATGTCGATTTACTAGTCCGACTGGTTGTGTTGAAAAAATAAACAAGAAACTTTATGTTAAACCATAAGAGATTTTATTCTTAACTAAAAACAATAACTGATAGTCGCTGTCGGGAGTGATGTTTTACGACATTTACTCGGTGTTAATGTGTGTAAAGTTATGTTTCGGATACATAGATATAAACTGAATTTATTTTCATTTGAAAAAAACAGTTTATTTTAATTGAATATAAGAAAGTGTCTATCAAATTACATGTAATACATTACATCGTAAACAGCCATTTTTCGGTTTTGACACATGTGCGGGAATGTCTCTTTTTTCAAATACAACTTCTCAAGAAAAAATGTCCCGAGAGATTCAGAAAAAAAATGAATAGGTTGGAAAGAAACAAAGCAGGGCTTATGAAATAAAAATTAAAAAAAAAAAGCGGTTGAGGCCACTTTATTTTAAGAAATGGACTAAAGAATTTCTGTGCCGGGTAGAATTTAATAAAAACAACAACAGAAAATGCATTTGAAAATAAAAGCATCAAATTGAATGGCAAGACTAAAGATGTTTTTGAGAAAATTAAGTACGTTTTAGTTCAAACTTAATGTTTGTCATTTGAATTAAGTATTTAAATATGGAGAAACCACCAGGGTTTTTTTCTGGAAAGTTGGTCAGGGCTAGTGGGTGTCAGGTCTGGTCTAGTAAAAATCATTTGAAGTAGCCCGACTGGTCTAGTGCTCAAAAAAGTAAATGTCAAACCCTGTCTTGTTTGTCTCAAAAACATGTTCTTTGACATTAATGCCACAAATTAAATGAGACTGATTAAGACAATTCATAGCTGAGAGAAATTATTATCATAGTGTAACTGTATTAATCTTTCTGTTATAATAATCAAAGGTCAGATTGGCATTCTTTTAGATATGTGGATGTTGGTTCTAAGAAAATTCCCCTTCCCACGCATTTTTATGTGATCTTGGTCCGATGCACAAACTTGACCCTCAAGAGCTGTCCTGTGGAGGATCTGGATATATTGTCCCTTATTCTGCCAAATATACCGTCTGTCCCAAATTGCATGGTAAATTACTATAATTTTGTTTGCATAAACAAATTGACATAATTTAAAGTTATAATGAATTAGTTTTAGATAATTTATTAACTACATAATTATACATTTAATTCTGCATTTTTATAATGTAGCAAAGTGTTGACAATTAAGTTATATTAAACAAATGTAATCCCAGATAATGGTATTTGAATAAGACAATGTAGTTCTGTAAGCTCATGCTGTGCAGCGATCAATCTTTTCTTGTTGATTGTAAGCCAGAGGAGGAATATTTACGTGAGAACGTAGCAAGAATCCGGGACATTGAGCTGCTTACTGGTCTGAGGTTCCTAAATAAGTATGATGAGCGGACCTCAGCTCGCCTGAGGACTTACCTGCCCAGTGCGCTTTGGCCTACACAGAATATAGCCTACAAATGGAGTGATCTCCCTTGTGAAGACAGTAGCCAGAGCACATGTCCTGGGTAATTTATAATCTATACAAAATTTTGATGAAATTTTTAAAAATATAGCAAATTATACAATTTAATGTTTTAGAATTTTTAATAAGAGCGCTGAAGGAGGAAGGTACATGTATTGCCAGAACATATATTGTGTGAAAAATGCTACACTGAGGCCCAATATTTACTAAAAATTCCATCATGTTTGTTCAGTATATTATTGGCATTGGTCTGACTGATCTAACACCTCTTTTCTGGTAATTAGTTACAATTTTTACATGTAAGGCCATATTTAAAAAAATGTTGGTTTGCCATAGCCCGAGGGTCATAAAAAATATTGGGTCGGTCGGTAGGGATTTTTTTTTGTTTGCTGAAAATATATTGAATATCAAAACTCTGTTTTTATATTTTGTGTTCTTTTGATGAATTAACGCTATAACAGTGAATTACTTGCAGAACTGTCAGAAACCTCTCTAAAAAGTGCAGTTTTAACTTCATGAACAGGAGTAGTTTGTGTATGGCTCATATATCATTTTGTTATTCTGATATGTTACTTGTTTTGTGGGTGCTTGTTTTCCAGGTCTTGAATATGTCCATTGTTTTTTCAAATTTGTCTAGAGTCTTGGTTGGCATGATTTTACTCTCAATGGCCAATGTAACATGCATGTATTATGCAAATGAAACTTTGTAGCATTGTTGTTGTTCTAAAACATTATTCGTAGAAACTCAACACAATTTCATGTTCAATGATGTTGGTCAAACGATTTCTAATACATTAAATCTGTGCTCCGCTGTACCTCGAATTACCGAAATGCCAATTAGAACTAACGAAATTCCCATTAGAACTAACGAAATTCCCCTTTGAATCAATTTTTAAAAGTTAAATTGAAAGATTAGGGATTGATTCAATGTGTAAAATACCGTCTCTGAAGAAAAAATAACAAAGTTTTTAATAAGAAAAGTCTTGTTTTATTAGAATTTGTGTTAATCTAAGGAAGGTAACTCATGTTTAATATCTTTCATTCAGAAGAATGTGTGCAACCATTATTTCCTAATCATTATATATATACATTGCTTAAGTTGAATTAAATCAACATTTATATATATTTTGCAATTCAAACAAATATTGTATAGGGGAAAAAATCTCATGCTGCCCCTTGAGGGCCCTTGATTGGAAAATAAAAATATGTTATGTATAAATTTTGCTAGAGTTATCTTACTTTGAAACATTGTGAATGCGAGAAATGAACACAATTGAATTCCCTAAATTTACAATCACAAATTTAAAAACGTTTTATCATAAAAGATTAACATATATAAACTTAATATGCATTAATGTATATAATTAGAGGGGAATTTTGATACTTTTAGGTGGTATTTCGAAAACTAATTCCTGGGGGCATTTTGGTAAATTGCGGGCATTTCCGAATATTCGGAGTACCCATTTACATTTTCATCGGACACAGTTGTTGTTTGTGTCCATAATTATCGAATGATGCCACGTCTGATAGATAAAATTCTACCAGTATGCCATGTGCCGAATCGATCATTTGATCGCTTAAAATTGCAGCAATTTACAAAACGCCGCAAAGAACAAAACTAAAAACAACACAAAACGCATCTTCACAAGTCAAGGGCTATTGATTAGTTACCTCGTTACAAAATAAAAACAACACACAATGTTCTTGATGTTGTTAAGTAAAGTACCCCACGAAGACCATTGTTAACTTCCTGTTTTTGGTCTTTCCAAACTTGCATCTTAAATGAGGAATCTCATTGGTTGATTTAATTTTAGCTTATTGTGTCATCCCCTGTCTCAAACCCGTGTTTTGAATGGTGACTGATGCGAGCATGGTGCGAGGTAATGAATCAATAATTAACCGTTGACTTGTGAAGATGAACCAAACGCGGATAGGAACTTGAAAGTAAAACAGAAGTCGGAAAATCGAGTGGGGGAAAAAAAAATGGCCGAAATTATGTCATTAAAAACTTTTTAGTTGGGGGGGGGGGTTAAAAATGGGTTGGTCGCGCGATGGCAAACAAACTCCTTTTTAATTCTGGCCTAATGTGATTGGCTTTGAAAAAGATTGATTTAGATATTCTCAAATATTCTAGGGGGTTTACTGATATTTAAGAAATAAATTTCATTTTAAGTTGAAAATACGTGAGGATATGAACTGTGACACTTCACGCCAACATTTGACTTCATGAAGCGCGTTAGGGCATCATAAAAACTAGGCCTGTGTGGAGTGTAGCAGTTCATACATGTTAGGGCATCATAAAAACTAGGCCTGTGTGGAGTGTAGCAGTTCATACATACCCTCATGTATTTTCAAAAATGAAATGTTCTTATATTTACATTTCCTTCATGTGCTTTCATTTCTGTTGGAATTCCCAGTCATTAAAATAGTTGTACTATATTTATCAAGATTCATACACACATTGTTCACAACAGCATCACATTCAAGAGAAAATGGGTGTCATTACAATTGGTAAAGATAATGAAGGTTGATAGATAATTTCTATAGTGAGGTAGAGACTATTTTGTTTTCTTTGCAGCAAAATTCCACTACTGCTGATTTCACTGGATGGGTTCCGTGCAGACTACCTGAAACAGAGGCTGACTCCAGTCATTCAGAAGATGAGAGATTGTGGTGTCCACACCCCCTACATGAGATCTGTGTATCCCACTGTCACCTTCCCCAATCACTACACCATTGCCACGGTAAGGCCACATCAAATCGATTCTCTGGTTCTCAGACAATTGTTTTTCAAAAAATGGGTAGGTAGGTAGGGGTTTAGTTTTTCAGTTTATCTCCATGTCACAAATGGGTAGAGATTTTTTGTCCGTGTTTTTTTTTTGTGTTGTGAAGAAAGTTAAGAGTTTTACAAATGGTATTCAACACCGTATAGCTTCTTTTCACTCTGTTTCTTCTCTTGTTTTATATGTATGTCATGCTTTTTAAAAGCAGGAGAAAATCCTAGCTCTAACTCATCCAGCCAGTCAATAAACAACTTGGTCAAAACATCTCGTTTATTATTTTCAATTGTTCTTTGAGGTAGTTTCAGTTTTTCTCGGGCCTCCAGCAAAACGGCAAACTCCGACTTTTTCTGTGTCAAAGGTTCATCTGATGAGGGCAAATCAGTCTTTTTTTTAAGACACTTTCACTTTTAAATATCTCCCAAAAAGTTCAACCATTTCGGAAATTTTCACTGTTGAAAAAACCTTATCGTTGTCAGCCGTTTTGTTTCGACCTACGAAAACGTTGTACTTCAACTCGGCCTTGCTTTCATCAATTTGTTCCTTCACGGTTTCAATTTCTTTAAATTCACCGCGCAGAAGTTTCTTGCAAAGCGTATCAACTGTCAAGGATGAGTCTACCAGTATAATTGTCCATGGAACAATCTGTTTTGAGTTAAAAAATAATCTCAATGCTGACAAGAACTGTTTCTGTCGCCATATTGTTTACATCAACTAAACAGCACGTCTTATTCAGCAAGGCGCTTTACAATTTTGGCGCCAAAACACGAATTTTATTTTGACGGATCAAATACTGGCAGTGGTGATTATTTTCCGGGGCGGCAATAAACTTGTGTCAGCGGCCGATTTTGGGGGGGGGGGGGGGGGGGGGGGGGGGGGGGGGGGGGGGGAGTGTCTGAGAACCAGAGAATCGATTTGATGTGGCCTAAATTATTACATCATCATAAGACACAGTCCTCCAAAATATGAAGCTAAAACTATTCTGTATCCATTTAGTATGATGTACATGTAACATACTTCTCTACTAAGCAGTGATTTTTTCAGGCCCATTTTGGGTCTGAAATTCGGCCCTTTCCCCTCCTAAAATTTGTCAAATTTTCCCCAATTTAGCTTGCATTTTCCCCTATAATAAAATTATGAAAGAAAAATGTATTTGAAAAAAATAAACATTCGATGTGAATTACATGTATATACATACGACTTGATAAAGAGTTATAGGAATTATGATTTGGATAGAATAGTTGAAAATTTAAAGAAAATTAGATTTGTAAAATAAAGATAATATAATGTTTGATATGATTTTAAAACTTATTTACGATAAAATTGATTTTTCTCAATTTGACTGAAATGTCGACAATTTTTCCCAATTCGAAAGCCACAGGACCCTTGTAAAAAATGTAGAAAAATCACTGCTAAGTTATCTTGTTATTCTGCTGTCATCAATTGTCTCTAACAATGAAAATTTGCAATGTCTCGTACATTTAGTTTTCAACTGTATTTGCCTGAACACCTAAGAAATATTGAAAACCAGGTTGTTGCCCATATGCAGTTAGATGGATTTTTTTATTTTGAAATTGATCGAGTTGCATCATGGGTCAAGATATACTTATTACAATATCGAATGGACAAACATAATTTCTTCAAAATTTTGTTCTCATCAACTTTGGTTGATGAACTGAAGTTGTTGACAACTTTATGTATTTAAGGGTATTTATAAAATATGAATGATGTGATTAAAAGAACCTGTATGTTTTTTCTTCTGTTGTCACCAGGGCTTGTATCCTGAATCCCATGGCATTATATCTAACAACATGTATGACCCAGAGATTGGGGTGTTCTCCCTGTCCAGTGTGACAAAGCTAGATCCCCGCTGGTGGGGAGGGGAACCAGTAAGTGAACATAGGGGTCAAAGTTCGAAATTGAAACACTGAAAATTTTAATATTAATCTCTACCAAACCATTTTGAAGTTATTCTGATTTGAAAAAGTCTGTTTAAAGTATAGGTATATGCAATGCTTATTTCTTTGTTTTAATCTCTTTCTTTTATACAGCTGTGGATAACGGCGAAGAAACAGAAGAAGAGAACAGCCACTTATTTCTGGCCTGGGTCTGATGTCAACATATCGGGTATAGAATCAGACTTCTGTCGCTTTCCTCCAGATATTGATTGCAAAGTTTTATAAATATGAAGGCTATATATACACAAAATGGGGCATCCCATTGCAACATGGCATATCTCTTCGAGTGCTCCCCCAACTTTGTCCTTTGACTTTCAAACTCTGTTGTAAGAACCCAGATATGTGTAAGATGGCTTCCTTGAATGTGTTATAATACTAAGATTTTTGTATATGCAATAAATATGTGTTTTGAGGATTAGAACAATTAAAGGCTAATCTCAATAGGAGTAAAGGCATCCATGAAAGAAAATCTATATCTTAAATGATAAATTCCTATAGTTAAAGTAGAAAGAAAATCTGGATTTAGGTTAATTATTTCTATTTTACTGTAGGAAGTTTTCCAATGGATATAGATTTAATTGTAGTATTAAATTGTCACTGGATATAGATTTAATTGTAGTAAATTGTCACTGGATATAGATTTAATTGTAGTAAATTGTCACTGGATATAGATTTAATTGTAGTAAATTGTCACTGGATATAGATTTAGTTGTAGTAAATTGTCACTGGATATAGAATTAATTGTAGTAAATTGTCACTGGATATAGATTTAATTGTAGTAAATTGTCATTGGATATAGATTTAATTGTAGTAAATTGTCATTGGATATAGATTTTCTTTTTATTTTGAATGTAGGAATTTATCCAGACATTTGGAAAATGTACAGTAAGTAAGTACCTCTCATATATACTAACTACGGTGACAGCTACAGTGTCTACTGACAATGGTAACAGTCATTAAAGGGACTGGTTCACGTTTTTCGAAAGAAATATTTTTCATTTTTTGATGTTAAAAATTTAAAATATAACTCATTTAATGTTGACAACCAAAATTTGGACCGTCTGAATGCAAGGGTAGTAGCAATATGTTAGCTTTGATTCTGTGTTATGTAAACAAAGACTCGAGTCTTTTTATGTAAACAAACCAACCAGTGAAACGTTAATTTTGTAATTTAAAGCATCTTCATTATGTACAATCACAACTTTTAGGTTTTAAATTACACATTTTACCTAAAGTATACTTGAGATGTGATACATATAACAAATGTGGATCAATATCCATTTATTTTGAAAACTTCGTAAACAATAGCACACCGAAATCTTTGTTTTCAAAACAAATAATGAACTCTCTATAATGAACTTCTGTCATGATGAATGACCTTAATTTTTTGGTGAAAACCTCTAAACATACTACAGTGTAGATTTTGATCATTTAAAGTATAAAACAAAATTTGGGGTAAAACCGTGAATCAGTCCCTTTAACTGATATTAAGATATCTGTATATATACTGTATAACTCTGATATACTATGACTGATATCTACAGTAACTCATCTACTATACATTAACTGATATCTACAGATTTAATGTTTCTTTTGTAATTTCCATTTTACTTTTCCATTCTTTAAAATGATTTTTATGTATGTATTTAGGTCACCTGAGTTCGGGTGACCTATTGCAATTGATTGCTGTGCTTCGTCCGTCGTGCGTTAACAATTGAACATTTTTAATTTCTTCTTAATAACTACCAGTCCAATTCTTTTCAAATTTGGTATGCAGCATCATTTGGACAAGGGGGACTTGAATTGTAAATTTCAGGACTCCAGCATCCCTGGAGCCCTAGGGGCGGGGCAAAAACTGCCCAAAATTGACCAATTTTCAACAATCTTCTCAAGAACCGCACACGTGTAAGAAAAACTAAATGCATGGTGATGGAGAGCAAGAAGGCTTCTACCAAAATTGTAAATTTCATGATCTCCGGGATAGGGGTTCTGACCCCAGGGCGGGACCAAACTTGGTATATAGTGTTTATGTGTAAAACACTTAAATAACATCTTCTTTAGTACCGTTGATACTAAATTGAAAGTAAATAGATATTTAGAAAGAACAGGTAGTCCTTTACCAAAATTGTAAATTTGATGATCCCAGGGGTAGGGGTTTTGGTATCAGGGTGGGGCCAAAATGGTCAGTTATTAAATGTGTGAACAATAGACATTTTTAACTTCTTCTTGATAACTATCATTCCAATTCCTTTCAAATTTAGTATGAAACATACTTGGAACAAGGGGAACACAAATTGTAAATTTCATGATCCCCGGGGTAGGGGTTCTGACCCCAGGGTGGGGCCAAACTTGGTATATAGTACTAAATGGATAGAGCAGGTAGTCTTTTACCAAAATTGTAAATTTGATTTTCTCCAGAGTAAAGATTCTGACCACAGGGTGGGGCCAAACTTAGTATATAGTATGTATGTGTAAGTTTGCTGATACTGTATAAAAGCTAAATGCATACTTAGAGATAGCAGAAAAGGATGTACAAAAAATGGTGAATTTCATAACCCAGGGTTATGACTTTAGGATGAGTCCAATCTCATATCTTTTGGTATTTTAATGTTAATACACCTATTATTTAAAGCCTTTCATCAGTGTATGCACTTTTGAGGGCAGTGAAGTTTTAAGAACACATCTTGTTTATACTGTTGCTGAACATTAGAATTTAGCTTAGATATTCAGAACAGGAAATTTTTTCTAGATTTCATAGCCCATGGAAGTAGTGATACTTTTTCACTAGTATTCAGGTTACCGATAAGGTCTGTGGGCCTCTTGTTGGTAATGTCACAAACTTGATGTGTTGCATCTTCTTGTCTACAAAAAATGCATTTATGAAATACATATACTTTATAAAGTTATGATAACATAACTAGTATCAGATTTCTATCTTTCACAGCAAGGCTGGGTTTCCTGAGAGAGTGTGGGAGGTTATAGGTTGGCTTACATTAGCAGAGAATGAAAAGCCAGATTTTATCACCTTGTATTTTGACCAGCCAGATCACGCTGGACACCAGGGCGGTCCAGAGAGTGAGGAAGTTAGTGACCAGCTTCTGGACGTAGACGACATGTTGTCCCGATTGATGGACACACTGTATCACAAAGGACTACACAACTGTGTCAACATCGTCATCATTGCTGATCATGGTAGGAAGCTTAGGGGTATACACAGATGTGTGACAATGACCAAAAAACTATTCAAAACTGTCAATAATTCTGTTTCATTTTGAGAAAACTGTCATGTTGATAAATACTTTAGAAACAAAAAAAAAACCCAACACATAACCATCGGAATTCTAGATTTTTTAAACTAGAAAATTTGACTTCCTCTTGATTCTGAACTCTTTGAAATGAATTTCTCTTTTCAGGGATGGATGATGTGAGTTGTTCACAAGTTGTGAAGCTACCAAATTATATGAGCAAGGATGTGATTGATGACCTGACAGTGTTTGGTGGAACATTTGGAAGAGTGCAGACCAAGTTCCACAAAAAGTCGAAGTACAAGATATTTCCAAATGATCAAAACAATAGTAAGCTGCTTTACCATGTCCACATGTACTCCTACACAAGCATAATCTCACGAAGTACAAAGCCATGCAGGAATAGGCAGTGTAGCCTCTTTTTTAATGTTCTTGTCTTTTTTGTAAATTAATAACCCACTCACAGTATGAGATAATCAGATTTGCATGTGTTAATAGTTGTATATATCTAAAAGTAGTTTGTGGTTCTAGTGTAAATAGTATGTGATGCTGAATTGAAATTGCTCAAATAATGATGATCTCTCTTAACTACTTGCATTTGTAAAAACACATTTTAGAATTGTATGAGGTGTTTGAATTTCGATTTTCCCTTTTTAAGCCAGATCAGTTGAGGAGGTTGTGGGGGACTTGATGTGCCAGCACCCCAAGATGAAAGTCTTCACAGGGGAGACAATCCCCAAACGCTTCCACTACTACAACAACCCCCGCATGGGAGAGATACTGCTGGATATGTATGATCAGTGGTTGGTTACGGAGTAAGTGATGTTTTATAAATACAAAACGTTATCAATGGTAAGGTGAAAATAAAGAATTATTTGAGACTTATGTCTTATTCTGTTTTTGCTATTCTTGCAGCACAAAGTATTTTTACTGCTCTGGAGGAAACCATGGATGGGACAACTTATATAAAACAATGCATGTAAGTATTGCAATGCTTATCTAATTCTTTTAGCAAAAAGTACTTCAATCATCACCTCACTGTAACGTTAGAAAAGAATACATCAAAATCAGTAAATTGCATGTATGTGGGTGTGGGTAAAATCTGTTTTGGGATTTTGTAATACTTCTATTAGGATGCATTATTTAGGATCAGGTTTGAGATGCATTACAGTTACTGGATATTCCAGAATGACCCACATTGTTAAGAGATGACCCTTCTTTAGGGGCGAGATCAAAAAGTTCAATGTCTGACAAAAAACTAAATTTGCATAGTTTTCGCCAAGACCCCCCCCCCCCCCCCCCCACCTCTTAAACTATGTATGATGAATGTTGAAACTAATTAATTAACAAGTAAAAACATATGATTATAAATAACACTCTGTATACCTTTTCTACTGTTTATTCACAAATGAATGTGTACATTAAAACTATTAAATTTTCAATAAAATGTAATACATGTATTATTATGTGGTTTTAACAGTCACTTGTCTTTTTTTTCCCCACTTAAGTGTAATCGATGACGGATGACAGAAACTTGCAGGAGATTTTATCCTCCCTCCCCATAACTATTTGAATTTAGATTTTTATCCGACATTGATCTTTTGATTTCACCCCTTATGATTGTCAGCATCATCAAGAATTTGTTTGAACGTTGACATGTAAAATTGATATTACATCATTCTGTTTTTGATTTCAGGCACTGTTTCTCGCCCATGGCCCAGGTTTTAAACAAAAACTGCAGATAGATCCATTTGAAAACATTGAACTTTACAACATGATGTCGGGTATCAAATTCTATATTTCAAATAAAAAATCTTTTTATCTCAATATTAAGTAAATGTAATGTTTCTGTCAACATGTAAAAATATCTTATCATGCACATTGTCCCTTGTTTCTTTTGTAGAATTGTTGGGTATTTCCCCAGCTCCTAATAATGGTACTAGGGGGTCCCTTCATCACATCCTTAGGAACCCACCCCCTCTGTCTGCAGCACCCCAGGAAGCGGACCAGAAAGACTGCCCTGTATCTGTCAACTCCAACAGTATGTGGGTCCCAGTGTGTGGATGTGTCAATAATCAGGTACACCGCAGTGTTCACACAACTAATGCTTCAGTGTGTGGATGTATCAATGATCAGGTACATCGCGGTGTTCACACAACTAATGCTTCAGTGTGTGGATGTGTCAATAATCAGGTACACCGCGGTGTTCACACAACTAATGCTTCAGTGTGTGGATGTGTCAATGATCAGGTACACCGCAGTGTTCACACAACTAATGCTTCAGTGTGTGGATGTATCAATAATCAGGTACACCACGGTGTTTACACAACTAATGCTTCAGTGTGTGGATGTGTCAATGATCAGGTACACCGCGGTGTTCACACAACTAATGCTTCAGTGTGTGGATGTGTCAATAATCAGGTACACCGCGGTGTTCACACAACTAATGCTTCAGTGTGTGGATGTGTCAATAATCAGGTACACCGCGGTGTTCACACAACTAATGCCTCAGTGTGTGGATGTGTCAATAATCAGGTACACCGCAGTGTTCACACAACTAATGCTTCAGTGTGTGGATGTGTCAATGATCAGGTACACCGCGGTGTTCACACAACTAATGCTTCAGTGTGACCTGAAAAAAATCCAACAAGGTACTAATTGATTTTGATGATACCATATAAAATATAAATACACATGAAGGAAAATCAGAAAGGGATGTACTGAAATTGTGTATTTTGCAACCCCAGGGTTCTGACAAGGGTGGGTCCAAAATAATCCCATTGTTGATTTAACATGTAATATTATGCAAGGTCTTTCATCAATATGGACACTTTCTGAGACATTTGTGTTATAAGAACACATCTTGTTTTATACTGCTGCTGAATATTAGAATTTAGCTTAGATGTGCAGAATGGTAGAATTATTATACATTTGGTAGCTAATACTCAGGTGGTTGTGCAGAACGGGAGAATTATTATACATTTTGTAGCTAATACTCAGGTGGTTGTGCAGAACGGGAAAATTATTATACATTTTGTAGCTAATACTCAGGTGGTTGATGAGGCTGTGGGCCTCCTGTATTTGCTTGTAGAATAATTTTTGACAGAGTTGTACCCCTTGGAGTCAGAAAATTTCACACAATGCATTGTTCCTGCTCATTATCTCGTCATGCATGGACATTTTGAATTGAAATTTGGCAAATAGATACATGATGAGAATACCAAGGTCAAGTTTTTATTTGGTTCTGGATAAATAAATTTTTTGGCAGAGTTTTACCCTTTGGACTTAAACAATTCACAGTTTCCACTGGTTATCTTAGTCAGTCATGCATGGACATTTTAAATTGAAATTTTGGATATGATAGGTGAAGATAACAAACAGTGATCAATCTTATAACTCCTATGTGTGTGGCGTCGGTGGCCGAGTGGTTAGGCCGTCAGACTCTCGACCGAAAGGTCGTGGGTTCGAGTCCTGGCCGTGGCAGGGCTGACATTGTGTCCTTGGGAAAGGCACTTTACATGAATTTCCTCACTCCACCCAAGTGTAAAAGGGGTACCAGACAGTGAAAGATATTGTTAGAATGTTAGTGCTCTAGCGCTTGTAATGGCAGCTTGCACTGTATGCTTCCTAGGAGGCTGAGAAAGTTATAGATTGATATAAGGTCTGCCGGGGTAATAATGTACATTGATAATTGTAAAGCGCTTTGAGCAGCATACGCTGGATAAGGCGCTATATAAAACCAATCATTATTATTATTATTATTATAAGCAGTACAAAATAGATAGTTGGGTAAACACGGACCCCTGGACACACCAAAAGTGGGATCAGGTGTCTAGGAGGAGTAAGCATGGGTCTGGTCAAATAACTTTTGGTAAAATTATGGCCCTGCTTGGGTATTCATGTCTTTCGTGACACATCAGTATTAAAAATTTCCAAAGAACTATATATACAAACTAAGTTTATTCTGATTATTTCATCGAATTTGAAGTTATATTGATGGATAATTTTGAGAAAAGTAGAAAAAAAACCTGAAAATTACACGTAAATGATTTTCTAATTTACTCAGGTTCAATTGAGAGTCTTGTCACTGTGACATCACAATATACCCAACAGCTATAATGTCACAGCCCTCTTAAATACTTCTTGATTCTAAAGACTTACACTGTAACATATAGTTTAGTAGGCTGTGATGTCCAGCTAGTATAGTTACTAAACCGGGGAATGTCTTTAAATGCAATATATTTCAATCACATGATCAGTGTCCTGGTTATCCTTGATTGCTATAGAAGTGGAATATATTTAAAGATCTATTTTCAAGTAATGACTTTTATTATAGGAATAATTTATAACGCTGTTATTTGAATTTCAGAACGAAACGGTGAACAATTTGATGTCAGAACATTTTTCCTCCTCACCAGTATGGTCTTCCATTGGTCAACCTGAGGGGTCAGGGAACTTGTCCTTGTGTGTCCTAAACTACACCTCCATGGAGACTGGCTATAATACTGACCTCCAGATGCCAGCTTGGACAAATTTAGTTTTATCATCGAGGAAGGTAATCAAATCAAGGTGCCTCAAGACACCCAGGGAGGTCACTGAAATGTATGGTATTAATGCTTACCATGGAATCATTAGATTTTCAAAATTCAAAATGACCGTGTTGAAGATAATTGATGAGATGTATTTAAAGCATTTATTTAGGAGGTTTGGTCGGGACAGCAGACTTGCTTCAACCTATCCATGGGTATTTGGGAAATTGGTGACTGAGATTCCAAAGTTTCACTAGTGTTTTTGAAAAGTCAGATTAAAATGCCTTGAAATGAAATATTGAGAGGATCATCAGACTGGGGTTGAATGCAGGACTGGTAGCCTAAATGTTGATATCCACTATTTCTCATTTACCAATTTTAAAGATATAAGAAAATTTTCACTTGGTACTCTTTGAAATATTACCTTGCCAGAACGGTCATTTCTAGATAGTTATTTTGATACACTTGCAGGCATCTATAGACAGCAAGTGAAAGTTCATTAATAGGTTTGAATTCATTTCCAAGACACTATCAAGCCTACAGTAGGATTCAAACCTGCATGCATGATGTATCTATGGTCCATTAGTACACAAGTATTCATAATTCAAATGCTGCATTAAACTTAAGGTAATTCCCCATACCACGTCAAATAACGTTAGAAATGTTATTCACGAGTCACGAACGTTATCACACATTCAACGAACCCGATGACATTTTGGTGAATTTTGTAGACCGTATTAGGACTGATTGTTTGAAAGCAAACAACAAAAATTTAGAATTAAAAAACAACATACAAATCACAATAATACAAACAAGCCGGTTATATACAAAACAACTCTCGGGAGAGAAAATTCTTATCATTATACATCACGAAGTCGTAAACTCTCCATACACATTGCGTAATGACACATAGAGGTTTAGTAATTCCCGTGAGATTTCTGCAAGTATTACAGATTATGATGTTGAATCGTGTTGCCAACTTTCAGTGTATCTATTGTAGGTCATTTCTTTTGTGTGATTTCTGATCATTAATGACGGGTAGAAATATCGAATCTCCTTTACAACAAAATGCTAATTTTTGTGTGCTACGTATACTGACAGTCACCTATTTTTGTTATGTTTTCCTTATAATTTATTTGAAACTGAAAGAATACAATCAATGTCGTCATGATCTAAATAAAATATATGCATAATCTAAAGCTATATGACATTGTAACCCCCCTTGCAAATTTTTTATATTTATTTACAAAAATCCCTTTCGAGGCCCTCCAAATCCATAATAAATGTGCATACACATGTATGTGCATAATATATCTCTGTTGTGTCTAATGATTTCAGGGTGTTCAGTTTAGATCATATGTTGACAGATTTGTCATATATTTAGGCCCTATCTCTAGGCCTAGGTGACAAACGTTTGTGTTCTTGTATATACAGTATGGATCATGGGTGTTGTAAGGGCTATTCCAGAAATAAATACATGGGGGGGGTTGGGAGGCACCTTTTGTATATACCAAGCACCCATAAAAAAAAATAAAAAATTACCCCATGACCCATCAAATTAATAAACTCATTTTACAATGACCCATCTAATAAAAAAAAAAAACTAACCAGACCCACCACAAAAATATTTTTAAAAATGAAAACGGTACAAATCTCGCGAGGTTTTCGGGACAAACATTCTAGTCAATGACGCGGTAATGCCTGTGCGACATTGTATCACAGTAGTTCTGAAGAAACGATGTTACATCAACAATCAAAGGCATCTATGGCGGGAATGTTGGAAAGATTGGGAGTCCAAACGATGCTATTATCATGAAATGGGTATGGATATGTTTTTCCACGAATCGTTCGTCTTCTAATGGAGCCCGCGCCCGGAGGCCTCTATATCACCATCACACCGACTGATAAATATAACGCATCGGTACCCTCGTATAAATCAACTAAGGTTTGCCTATTTTTATTAGAAAACGGAATACCTATTGGTTTCAAAATATTCCCAAAATCGATGCACTGTAAACTGTAATAATCTACAGAACAGAGTTCGCCGCCATCACGTCCAAAGGGACCCTATTAAACGCGCCTCTAATTTGAAGAGTACCGTAATGGAAAGTTATGCGCTGCAAAGAGCGACAACTCGAATAGTTCTATGTTACTTTCGATTTCGAAAGCAGCATTTCGAAAGCACGTTTTCAATTTTCCCTCCGACGTTTTGTAACCAACACGACAAGAGCGACAATAAAAATATTCTGAAAACTCAACACCCACGTAGCACAAAATAAAACAATAGAAACTACCCACTACCCATAATAAATATTTTATTAACAATCCCACCACGGACCAATTAAAATATGAAAAAATACGACCACCCACACAAAAAAATATCATTTGCCGCCCGACCCCCCCATTTGATCATTTCTGGAACAGCCCTAATGTAATTTTCTTTTATTTAAAACACTTTTCTGGC